>NC_058518.1:259109603-259412633 GCF_904849725.1 Hordeum vulgare subsp. vulgare | reverse complement strand
AGAACAAGATGTGGATGCATCCGAAGCCATTGACAATGACCTCTGGTTTGTCGTCATGACTGGCATTCCCAAGTTCGGTGAAGGTGTCACTACTACTAATGTGAAGAGATTTTCTCAACTGGACTCAACCACCAAGAACATCATATGTGGTCATCTGACTAAAGGACAGTATGGTCATGTGAGTGCTCTTGACTCTACGAAGAAAATCTGGGAATGGCTTTCCAAGGTCAATGAAGGTGTCTTATCTCAGCAAGACTTGCGTGTTGATGTACTTTACAACATGTTCGACTGATTCAAGAGGTTTGACCATGAAAATGTCCAGCTCACATTTGATCGACTCACAAACATCTGAAATAAGTTGAATGCTCTAGGCACCACTCATATCACCAAACATGAAGTTGTGAAGAAGATATTGAGATCTCTTTACAGTTTGTTCAACACACTTGCCCTCATGATCCAAGAAGGCCATGAATTCAAGGAATTGGATCCGGACAATATTTTTGAGAGGCCGAGCACTCATGAGTTCCAACAAGCTGAGAAGAGGAAAATCTATGGTTCGAGTCATGCTAGCTCTCGTGCCCTGAAAGCAAAAGTAGTATCTTCATCTAAAGAAGAAGAATTTGAATGCAGTTCCGATGGTGCTGAAGACATTGGCAAAAAATATTGCTCTGCTCATGAGGATGTTTTAGAAATTCGCCTAGTCCAGACTCTTTGGAAAATCTTCAAGATTAGACTCCAAGAAGTCTGGAGAAATGTCTCCGCGTGACAACAAGAAGCAAATGTGTCGCAAGTTCAATAAAGTAGGTCACTTCATCACTGATTGTGCTTGATAGGAGAATGAATTGAAGAAGAAGAGAAAATACTATTATTCTGACCAAAAGAAGATGGAAGCATCACAAGTTGTCATTGCACCAGAAGATCTCATCTCGGAAATCACATGCTTTCATTGGCAAGGAAATGGATTCCGATGCCGAATGTGAGTTCGAAGCTGAAGAGGAATTTGATGAGGAGTCTGATTCTGAAGTTGTTGGTTTTTCTATCGATTGTACATTCGTTTCTACGTCTGTCTTCGAACTCGAAGATAATGGCCGCCTCATCAACACTGAAGCTAGTTATGGCAACTATGCTCCAGCCTAATGCTTCATGGAAAAAGTCTCCAAGGTATCCTCAAAATCTTCATGTCATGACTGTGATAGCAAGGATGAATCCGATGATGACTTGAAACCTAGATATTTTAAGCTTGTCAAGATTGACACTCAACAACAAAATTCTATGGATAAAATGCGCAAATCTCTAGAGAAATGAGATGACCTATTACACGATGAGCTGAGTCTGAACGAAACTATGGCTGAAGACAAGCAAAGTCTTCGTTTAAGGTTTGAGGATCTCGAAAAATGGTCATGATATTCTCAAAACTGAACAAGAGAAGCTTTCTTATGAAGATCTTCAAACAAAGCAAGATCTTGAGAAGTTGAGGGAAGCTCATGAAGATCTTCGGAAGGAAAATGACTCACCGCTAGCAGAACAGATCCACATGAATTTAATGCTCCATGCTTCAAATGCCTTGCCCGCAAAGCTGGTGAATCAAATGATGAATGTTAAAATGCTTCTAAAAATGAATTATCTTCAACTATATCTATGATATCTAACCCCTCATGAGAGGAAACCATTGCTATCACTAATGACTATAATATGTTCAAGACATTGCTTGAAATAGACATGTACAAAAGTCTGAAGGGACATCAAAGTCTATGTGATGTCCTCAAGAAGACAATCTTGTAAAAAAACCCTAGGAAAGAAGGTGTTGGTTTAGAAAGAAACATCAATGTAGATGGATCATACTGGAAGCTTGAGCAGTACCCCAAAATCACATGGGTTGAAGCAAAGGGATCTTGAGCAGATCTATCCACATTATGTGGCTTTAACTATGCTAAACGTATCATTATTGACGAGCCTTTCGAATTCAATCACAAACTATTCAAATATCATAATGGTGAACTGTTTGCTAGATTCATTGGAACTAACTGTAGGAACGGTTCTCCTTTGAAGAGCATTTGGGTTCCCAAATGTCTTCTTGCGAAGCTTCGTGCAAATGTCATGACGACATCTATTAATAAGAAGACATACCCCAAATCAAAGTCTTCGATAAGACAAAGGTCTTTATATGATCATGCTAACAACTATGTTCCGCGGGGAAGGAATGAAAAGACTCATGAGTATGAGCACTATGGAATGAACTGCTATGTTCATAAAACTAAGAATTTCTCTGCATATTCCTTTGAATACTCCAACCCTCTTGTGAAGCATAATGCTAGGGCTTCATTTCCTAAATTCTCTTATGCTGCACTAAGGCTCGTTGCTTCTAAGACATCCCTTCAGATGTGGGTGGTTAAGAAAAACTAATATCTTCATGCAACATCGGGTCTCCGGATCAAATATGATATAAGTCGAAGATTATATCTCGAGGCACGAAAACATTCTTGTCTAGATGCAAGAAAACTAATGAAAATGGTGTTCACATTTATATCGTCTAGTGTTACTCTTAACATTGACCGCAATATCTTCATCAATGCATGATATTGTTGCATGTCTTGATGAAAAAGACTAGTTCTCAATGCAGGAATATAAATCCAATCCAACTGAATGAATTCTAGATAGTGGATGCACTAGTGATACATACCCAACGTATCTACTTTTCCGAACACTTTTGCTCTAGTTTTGACCTCTAATTTGCATGATTTGAATGACACTAACCCGGACTGATGTTGTTTTCAGCAGAACAACCTTGGTTTTATTTTTGTGTAGAAATAAAAGTTCTCAGAATCAAACACAACCTTTTGTGAATTATTTTTGACATTTATAAGGATTTATGGAGTGAAGACCTGTCGGAGAAGTGGTGCTAGAGGCCACAAGCTAACATGGCACCCCTGGCCGCGCCCTGGTATCTTGTGGGGCCCAGATGTCTCCTCTGACCCTAATTCCAGTCCTATAAAACCACACCTTCGGATAAAAAATCAGGGAGAAATTTTCATCGCATTTCATGAGACGGAGCTGCCGCCACCTCCTGTTCTTCCTCCGGAGGGCTGATCTCGAGCCCGTTTGGGGCTATAGAGAGGGGGATTCATCGCCATTGTCATCACCAACAATTCTTCATCAACACCACCATGATTCTCACCACCGGGAGTGGGTAATTACTTTGTAGGCTTGCTGGACAACAGTGGGATTGGATGATATTGATCATGTAAAGTTTGATAGGGCTTGATGCCTAGTGTCCACTATGTTCTAAGACTGATGTTACTATGACTTTTCTATGCTTAATTCTTGTCACTAGGGGCGAAGTGCCATGATTTCTGATATGAACCTATTATGTTTTCATGAATATGAGAGTGATTTGGATCCTATCTTGCAAGATGTAGTTACCTATTTCGTGTCTTGATCCGCATACCCCAAGTTGAAAATAATTGGGATTCTTTCCGGTGATTGTCATAGTTTGAAGAGTTCATGTATTCACCTTGTGTTAATGCTTTGTTCTGGTTCTCTATTTAAAGGAGGCCTTAATATCTCTTAGTTTCCAATAGGACCCCGTTGCCACGGGAGGGTAGGACAAAAGATGTCATGCAAGTTCTTATCGCAAGCACCTATGACTATATTATATTGATGAATTTGAGCTAGTTCCGTGTCGCCCTAGTGTGTAACTGTTACATGATCAATGTCATCTAAATCATTATCCATCACTGAATCACATGCCTATGTTTTACATATACTAATACTTGTTAAGTTACTACTGTTCCTGCTACTATCACACCTACTACTAAATTGCTGCTGCTATTACTGTTGCCAAAATTGCTGCTATCACCGTTACTATTACTACTATCACTTGTTGTGCTAGTAAATATTTGCTGCAAAAATATATCCCAAGTGCGGTTGAATTGACAACTCAACTGTTACTACTGTTGCTGCTACTATCACACCTACTACTAAATTGCTGCTGCGAATCAATAAATTATGGTAAAATACTACCCGCGAAGACTATCGCGATCCCATATACTTGTGGGTTATCAACTAGTCACATGACTCGTGACCGAAGCATATTGATCAATTCAACTCTTTGTGCATGTACTAAAGATCACATTGTTTTTGCCACCAAAATTAGCAGCAAAGTACTCGGACAAGGTAGAGTTGCTATCATAAGGGATCGACACTTGGGAAAGTGATGCTTGTTGAATCCCTTGGTTACAACTTAATGTCTGTCTCAATGCTCTATGATCTACACATTCTTTGCATATTATAATTTTTTTATATGTTATGCTAATGGCTTCTAACAAAACCAATGTATTTGAAGGTTTTCTAAGAGGTGATCTATACATGGTACATTTCTTTGCAGGACCATAGGTTGCCACATGTCTTCTAGCAAAAGCTTCAGAATCGTGGCTATGGCATCGACGACTAGGACATGATGGCATGAGGCACTTGCATACTCTTGCCAAGAAGAATTTTATCAATGGTGTCGAGGGAGTCAAGTTCAAGAAAAATCATCTATGTGGTGCGCGTGAAGTTGGGAAGATGAACTGGCCCAAACATCCCTCAACAACAATCATGATGACTACTCGTCCCTTTCAGCTGCTCCATATGGACTTATTCGGCTCGACTCACTATTCCACTTTCTCTACCACTACAAACTTATATGGCTTCATGATTGTTGATGATTACTGTCGATATAGCTGGGTGCACATTTTACTCTACAAAAGTGAAGTGCACGATGTCTTAAAGTGCTTCGTGAATAGGTGCATGACCAACTACGATGTCAAGTTCAAGCACATGAAGAGTGACAATGGCATAGAGTTGAAGAACACTAGACTCGACACCTATGTCGACATTCTTGGTGTCACTCATGAGTTTTCTACTTCATACACACCTCGGCAAAATGGTGTTGTGGAACGCAAGAACCGGATGCTTATTGAGATGCCATGCACCATGCTTGATTAACACAAGACACCATGAAAACTCTGGCCTAAATCCATTGACACTGCAGGCCACATCATAAACCAGGTATATCTTCACAAATTCTGCAAGAAAACATGATATGAGTTACTCACTGGTAAGGAACCGAACGTAAGTGATTACTAATTCTTCGGTGCAATGTGTTGGATAAGGGATTCCACATAACACTTCAAAATTGGCACAGAAAGCATATGAGTGTTTCATGCTTGGATATGGAAAAGATCCGCACACCTACACGCTATTCAACACTCATCACAACAAAGTGGTTGAAACTATAGATGTACGGTTCGATGAAACTATTGGCTCACAAAGTGAGCACCTGCCTCCTGTGCTAGATGAACTTCCACCTGAAGAAGCTATTAAGCTCATGGGCACGGGTGTAATCATGCCCGAGGAATTTGGACTTGAAGAACTCATCTTTCCTCCATCTACCAATGGTGTCGTGGTTTTGTCATGGCAGATGTCCTCGTGAAAGGACTTAGAGATGGAGCCATCGCACCTTGGTGGTGACTCGAAGGGGGTGAGAAAAAGCGATACTCGGATTTACCCAGGTTCGGCCCCTCGTGAGGAGGTAAAAGCCTACGTCCTGCTTTGTGTGGATTAATGGTGGTTTCGATTACAAGGAGGGCGTAACTCGCGTGACCTATCTCTCGATTCTCTCTAACCCGGCTGACCTCTCCCTGGGACTCGCCTTTATATACAGGTCGAGGCCCTAGGGTTTACAAAGTCCTGCCATTCTACTCAATGTGGCTTTCCTTATCTCTAAGTCGCCGTGTCCCCCATGATCAGGAGCTTCCTTGATAACCCAGCATCCGCATGATCTCTTGAACCGCCCTTCAGCTCCTGGGCCATGGGACGCGCAGTTAATGGCGAGTGCCCCTTTGGTGACCCGGCCCACTAAGGGCGGGTTACCCGTAGATAATATCCCCAACATTAGGCCCCAGATTGTCCTGAATTCATTCATGTCAATAAACTCCCATCAACTTGGGGCGACTCTCCTCATTTCTAACCCTCGGCGAATGTTAAGTCGCCATCCATTGTACTTGATCTGAGTCGCCATGTAGTATTGAATGGCATCACCTTGTCCCCTTAGTTCCAGGGCTCCTAACACCGTAACCGTCAATGGATCTTTTGTTCATAATTGCTTATCCGGAAAATCTAGGCGCCATCATCGCAATCTCTGACTTGTCACCTCGATCTCTGCCTCGACAGTCTCGACTTCCGTTCCTACCCTTTAAATAACAATGGAAATGGGAGGGGAGGAGATCCCGTCACCAACCTCCATCTCTTCCTCGTCTTCCTCGCGTGCTTCATCTCTGAGTACCAGCACCCCGACGTCGTCTGCGGCTCCCGGAGCTTCTCCATCGATCGTGATCTTCCGAGCATCAAGGAACACAGAGCACTGCGCATTTGTCCCCGACATCGATCTCCTGCCCTCAGGTACACACATTCCCTCCATTTAGGGTTAGGCCGAGAACACCATGACTGTAGTTTCTTGCGGACTAGCTTCCATGATGCGACGAACACCTTTATCTGCTTTAGATCCGTTTATGCTTTCGTGATAAGCCTTACATAGTAGCAGGCTTCGGCCACTTGATCATGTCCTTCCACTAGCTTAGACCTTCATACCGTAGACCCAATGCTGTTGCCGCGTCATGTGCATAGTTCTCTATCATTATTCCAAGCAATATCCTTCTATTTTGACCTATCCGTAGGTCCACAATTTACTGCCCATTTTTAGAAACATGTTTGTTCATCTGTTGAGAATATCTCTAAGGAAGAAAACACCTCTGAGAGTCGCCGTTTAGATCTAGCCTTCATAGCAACTTAGTTTTATTACCATAGCTATGACACCTTCTCTTCCAGTCTGAAGGATGAGTTATAATACTTTTGAAAACATGCCCATGAATCACCTAAATAACGGGCTACGATGTACGTCAACCATTTGGCGGGTTACCAAATCTTTTCCGAACACCGTAGACCCATACCTATGGGTTAGAACATTTCCTAGTTTTTTACTGAGTCACCTCGTTCCCCTCTCTTTTGTAGTCATGGCCATTATGAAGTGTGACTGGTTACCAATGAAAGTCGACGATGCCACGCTTGAGAAGTTTGTCAAGGCGGGTCTCCTTGACAGCAAGGAAACCATTGGTTGGAGAACCACCCCGGGCGAGTTGACTCCCAACCCCGCTCCAGGAGAAGTGGTAATATTTACCGATTACCTTGAGCGCGGTTTTAAACCGCCTGGATCAAAGTTTTTCCGGGACGTCCTGCATTTCCTCAACGTTCATCCTCAAGATCTGGGACCCAACACCATCAACAACCTATGCCAGTTCCAGGTCTTCTACGATGTATATTTGCAGAGAGAACCCGTGATCCCCTTATTCTGGAACTTTTTCCATCTAAACCGCTAGACCGAGTTTCATAATGGTCCCAACCATGAGCTCGGAGGAGTCAACATCCAAAGACGTCGCGAACGTGAATTTCCGACAGTTCTTCTGCCCAGCCATCCCAAAGGCTAGACCGAGTCATGGTTCTACTGCTGAGTGCTACGGCAACAAAACTCCTTCGCAGGAAACGCTAGGAATTCTTCTTGCTACTTCTCTTGTTTGCGCCGTTTTTTCCCTTGAAGAGGTAAGGGTGATGCAGCACATGAGCAGTAAGTATTTCCCTTAGTTTGAGAACCAAGGTATCGATCCAGAAGGAGGGTCTCGTTAGGTCCAGAGTACCTGCGCAAACACAAACGAGCTTGCACCCAACGCTTCAAAGGGGTTGTCAATCCCTTCAAGATTGTTTGCAAAGTGAGATCTGAAGGCAGAAAGTGCAACGAAGTAAAAAGTGTAAGGATGAAAATATGGTGTGGAGTAGACCCGGGGGCCATAGTGTTCACTAGAGGCTTCTCTCAAAATAGCAAATATCACAGTGGGTGAACAAATTACTGTCGAGCAATTGATAAAACCATGCAAAGTCATGACGATGTCTAAGGCAATGATAATACATATAGGCATCACGTCTGAGACAAGTAGACCAATACTTTCTGCATCTACTACTATTACTCCAGACATCGACCGCTATCCAACATGCATCTAGTGTATTGAGTTCATGACGAACAGAGTAAGGCCTTAAGCAAGATGACATGATGTAGAGGGATAATCTCAAACCAATGATGAAAACCCCATCTTTTTACCCTTGATGGCAACAACATGATGCGTGCCTCGCTACCCCTTCTGTCACTGGGTGAGGTCACCGCACAGTATGAACCCAAAACCAAGTACTTCTCCCATTGCAAGAATCATAGATCTAGTTGGCCAAACAAAACCCACAACTCGAAGAGAATTACAAGGATATGAAATCATGCATAAGAGGGATCAGAAGAAACTCAAATAAGATTCATAGGTAATCTGATCATAAATCCACAATTCATCGGATCTCGACAAACACACCGCAAAAGAAGATTACATTGGATAGATCTCCATGAAGATCATGGAGAACTTTATATTGAAGATCCAAGAGAGAGAAGAAGCCATCTAGTTACTAGCTATGGACCCGTAGGTCTATGGTGAACTACTCATGCATCATCGGAGAGGTCATGGTGTTGATGAAGAAGCCCTCCGTATCCGAATCCCCCTCCAACAGGGCACCAGAACGTGCCCCAGATGGGATCTTGCGGCGACAGAAGCTTGCGGCGGCGAAAAAGTACTTTTGATGATCTCCTGATTTTTTGTGGAATTTTTGGGGATATATAGGCGCAAACCCTAGGGCAGAGGGCGTCCAGGGGCCCACAATCCTGTGGGCCGCGGCCTACCCCCTGGTTGCGGGGTGAGGGCTTGTGGGGCCCCTGGGGCCCCCTGCCTTGGCTCTCAAGTCTCCTGATCTTCTTCCGTTACGGAAAAATTCTTTTCGGGGATTTTATTCCGTTTGGACTCCGTTTCAAAATCTCCTCTAAAAGGGGTCAAAAACATGGAAAAAACAGGAACTGACACTTGGCACTGAGTTAATAAGTTAGTCCCAAAAAAATATAAAAGGCATGCAAAACATCCAAAGTTTGACAAGATAATAGTATGAAACCATCAAAAATTATAGATACGTTGGAGACGTATCACCGAGACACTTCTCCACCTGGCGAGAACCCTCTCCCGGGCTTCAGAGCAGACCGCCTGCCCATGGACTTCAAATTTCCCGATAAGATCACAGAAGAAGAAGAGTCGGAGTTTATCCCAATCTTCTCCGAGTTGAAATCTCCGAACAACAACGGGCTCATCGGGATCAATCTATTCCGCTGCTGGATAGAATGGAACATCCTTCCCCTGAGTCACCGAGACGGGCTGATGTATGACTACGATGGTACAATAGACCATCCACAGTGCTTCAGTCGCCATAGACTCTCAGAGAGCGAAATTGTCGGAGTCATCAAGAAACAAACCGGCAAAACCTTGGAAGAATGCGCCAAGATTGGTCTTAAGGCCTTCTGCCGCGCCAACCCGGTGCCACCAGTAAGAGTCCAAGCCGCCCTTTGTATTTTTTATGCTTAACAATGTTCTGGGCTTAAGATTTGCCTCTATCCATCAGAAAACCGATGTATTTTGGCGAAGGGGCCCCAAAGCGGCCGCCCCAAAGTCCACCAAGCCGCCGCCAAATAAGAAGAAGACGGTGAGCAAAAAGAAAGCCGCCACAAAAGATTCATCTTTTGTTGGCGACTCACAAGCAGACAAGGCACACTCAGAGGTAAGGTTTCCCCCTCACTCATCATCTATGTGTTTCGACTTACGTTTATACCATACATCCTTATGTGTAGGGCGAGGATCATGAGAGAAAAAATGATGCAGTCGAGGTAATTTCCATTTCTTCCGACTCACCTTCTCCTTCCCCTAGACCAGCCAGGCGGATCTGCAGAAAAGTGCCCATGTCTCACCCACATGCTTATATGGACCCTGATTTCCTTTTGAAGAATGCAAGATTTACCCCCACGCGCAAGACCCGTAGTCACTCTGGCGACTTAATCACCGAACTGCCTGACAAGACAACCGGTCAGAAACGCACCAGCGAGGTATATTCTTGTTTTATCATAACCTTTGTCATGCAAAATATGACTCACCACCTTTTCAACTTCAAGCCATTGTTCTGTCAGACTTCTCCCCTTACATCTGGCGACTCGGCAATATCAGCTCTCCCGCCGATGATTCGTGTGCAAGGGTGAGTCTTCTTTGCTAATCCAATTTTTTCTAAACAATGATATGTGCTTTTAATCTTGGTGCTTTTGTCGAGGGCACAAGCAAAGAGAAGAAAAACCAGTGACCCATCTTCTGCTCTCCGAACTTCTGACGCCTTAGGCACGAGCACCTCTGTTCCCAAGACTGATGAAGAGCAAATGGCGGCTCATGATATTCCTGCGGACGATATTCCCGAAGCCCGGGATGACTCGCCTATCATTTTGAAGGAGACCGCTGGTAAGAGTAACCCTCCAAGCCCTCTCAAGGCGGCTGATGATCCAGACGTCGTGGTCACCGGCATTGGCTACTCCACTCCTCAGACTGTAGTGCTTTCCAAACATACCTCCAAGGGAACTTGCCTTTCTCCTGATGAAGACACAGACACCCTCAAGCTCCCCCAATATGAGAAGCTGGAATTTGACCAACTTTGTTTTGGCTTCACAAGTCATCTGGAGAGGGATTTCGAACTGAACAAGAGCTTGATACGTCTTATGGGGACTAAACATGAGGTACGTATGTTTACGTATTTTCCTGCATCCATTAGCCTTCCAAGGGCCGACTCATCTTTTGAAAGATGAGCCGGGTCTTTGAATATAAGAGATCTCCAGTCTGTATCCCCCAAGGGCCGAGTCATCTTTTGAAAGATGAGTCGGGTCTTGTATTTAGAGAAAAAAATGCTTCAACCTGTAGCCCCCAAAGGCCGGGTCATCTTTTGAAAGATGAGCCGGGTCTTGCATATGGTATGATTTTGATGAAAATCATACATTAGCCCCCAAGTATCAGGAGTATTGCTTGCAGTAATGCTGAAACTTGTCTCCCCAAATTTGATGTGCAGGAGTCTGTGACACAGACTGAGTCGGTGGTGGCCGACTTAAAGAAAAATCTGGCTGAACAACAGGATGCACACTCCGAGTTGGAGAAGAAATTCCACTTGCTTCAGGCTGAGCTGGAGAAGATGAAGGTTGACCAGAAAAAAATTGAGAAGCAAGCCAAGGCCGAGCAAGCCGCCATTCTTGAGCGTGCTGAGCAGGCTGAGAAAAAATTGGAAGACGCCCAGCAAGAGCTAACCAGTTTAAAGAATCATGTGTCCAATATGATAGTCGACATGTTTGGTAATTGTTATCCTTTGACTGTTTAATAATTACTCTGGTATCAAAATTTATCAAATACTGATGTACCCTTTGCTGGTGCACGAGCCGCCAGTCTTCCAGACGACTGCGTGCTTAAGTTAAAAGCTATATATACCTTTGCGGAGCAACTATACACCGGGGGCGTGCTGACGATCAAGGTAGTGATGGGCAACAAGGTACTAGTGATGACCATCAAGCAGATGCTCGGCTTCGTGTCTACATTGCCTCCTCAGATAGAGGAACTGAAAAGATCAGTCACATGGAAGGGAGTTTTGAACACCCTGAGTTGGTGCTTAGCGTACGCCCCTGAACTCAAAACCGAAGAAATAGACGCCGGCTACCCCGAGCTGAAAGATGACGGGTCAGAATTCACCGAGGTGGACTACCACCGAGTTATCGTGGAATCTCGCTATGCGACGACTCAACTCACAGCCAGCTTAGATATGAACAAATACCAAGCCGCCTATGACAAGAAGAAAAACAAGGTGACGCCTCCTTCTTATGAAACTGCTAGCTTGGTTCCTAGTAGGCTCAAGAATCCTTTTAATCTTGACATGGACCTATCTCTCTTCCTTGATGATGAAGATGAGTTCGTTACCTTGTCCAAGTGTAATTGGAAGCTGGGCGACTTACGAATCGAAGGCGGGGAGAGCTCAAGCCAAGGTGACTCGGGGCGGCCTGATTCGCCCCTTGATCCTTCCTTCACTAGGGATGACACCCATTCTCGCCATGCAAGCCATGTAATAGCCTTGTTAGTGTGTGTGAAATACCAAGTATGGCGTATTAATTTTTTGATGGAACCACTGGTAGTTCTTGAATATATGCATGACTCGCCTGCAGTTTTGATAAGCCAAGGAATGTCACAATGTGACAAACAAGTTTTTCCCTGATGTGTTTAGGAAAACAGCGGCCGAGTCAGTAAGTGCATGGCTAGGAATAAAGCAGCCCCCTCGATCATGGCAAAAAATAAATTAGCCCCCGGGTTATGGCGAGAAATAAATCAGCCCCCGGGTTATGGCGAGAAATATGAGTTGGGGCGAGTGATAATCAAAGCCGACTCAAAGATATGTTAAGAAACCTTGTGATCTTGTCATCAAGAAGTAAAAATTTTATCGACTCAGTGAGTTTCGATAGGATAAGACGAGTTTGCAAAACTCTAGTGTTACCCTTAAGAAGCTTTTGCAAAAAAACCTTGTTGTTTAAGACCGGCTGATCAGGCGCGAGTCAAGCTTCTGTGAAGCAGGTTCAATGAACCAATGGTTTCTCTATTTCCCATGTGTGACTCTGGCCGGTACCTTTTATGTTTTAACCAAGGTGAGTTCAGGGTCCAAATAACGGATTGACTCGCCCTGAGTACATAGGTCCATGTGGTAACTTGTTCAACACATAGTCCAGTATAACCATTTGTAATGCGGTAATTTTTCGCTAGCCAAGAGGGTATTCAGGCTGAACTCAATGAGTGTAAGCCCCCAAGTGACCTATGATTTAGGAAGAAACCAAGCATCGGATTACACAAGCGTATACGCTCTTACTGCAAAACGACTTGGGACTAGTAGCCCCCAAGTAAGCCGGATTAATTCTCAAAACCATATAAGGCGCCTATGTTTGAACCGTGCAACGTGGCAACGTTGGTCCTCTTTGGCGTTTATCAAAGCCCAGTTTTGAAGCAAGTGCAGCATGGCGACTTACGCTCTTTGACTTCGATAGCGTCCATGTTTGGGCGACTTATAGAACAATAAAGACTCATGCTTTCAAAAGCTGAAATGGCAAAGGACCCTGAAATTCATGGGTGCCGGCTTTATTGCTTTCATAATTCATGGATTACATTTTTCTGAAAACTGGTAAAGAAAAAAGGGGGAGCTCATGGCTCTTAAGTGTAGTAAGGCCGCAGATGGGCTATGTTCCATGGGCGAGTTGTCTCAACCTCTGTAGTTGGCCGATCTGGGCGAAGATCCACCAAATAGTATGAGCCGTTCCGAAGGTTCTTGCTGACGACAAACGGTCCTTCCCATGGAGGTGATAGCTTGTGCATACTAGTATGATCTTGAATCAAACGGAGCACCAAGTCGCCTTGTTGGAAAGCTCGGCTTTTGACCCGGCGACTATGGTAATGTTGCAAGTCCTGTTGGTAAATCACCGACCATGATGCGCCCAAGTCACGTTCCTCCTCCAAAGTGTCCAGCGAGTCTTGTCGCGCTAAATTGTTGTCCTCCTCCACGTAGGCGGTGACTCGTGGGGAATCATGTTTGATGTCACTTGGTAACACCGCTTCTTCCCCGTAGACCAGAAAGAAAGGAGTAAAACCCGTGGAGCGGTCTGGAGTCGTCCTGATGCTCCACAGTACTGATGGAAACTCCTCGACCCAACATCCTGGTGTGCGTTCCAAAGGTACCATTAGCCGAGGCTTAATCCCCCGCAATATTTCCTGATTCGCCCTCTCTGCCTGTCCATTAGACTGGGGATGTGCAACCGCGGAAACATCAAGCCGGATATGCTCTCGTGAACAGAACTCTTGCATTGCACCTTTGGATAGGTTAGTACCATTGTCAGTAATGATACTATGAGGATATCCAAATCTGAAAGTCAGTTTTTTCAAGAATTTGACGACTGTATCAGCGTCACAACTGCTAAGAGGTTCCGCCTCCACCCACTTGGTAAATTTGTCAACCGCCACCAACAGATGAGTCTTTTTGGTGGAAGACATCTTGAAGGGACCGACCATATGAAGCCCCCAGATTGCAAACGGGCAAGTGATTGGTATCATCCGCAATTCCTGAGCCGACAGATGCATCTGGCGTCCGAACTTTTGGCAGCCATCACATCAGCGAACGATCTCCTCTGCGTCCGCGTGAGCCGTCAGCCAATAAATCCCATGTCTGAAGGCTTTAGAAACCAAGGATCGGGACCCGACATGATGACCACAGTCGCCGGCGTGAATCTCATTGAGCATCATACATCCTTCTTCAGAAGAGACGCATCTTTGAAATACCCTCGAGGTGCTTCGTTTGTGTAACTCGCCATTGTGTATGACCATGGATTTACACCGATGTATGATTTGACGAGCTAGCAACTCGTCGGCTGGTAACTCGTCTCTGGTGAAGTATGCCATGTAAGAAATCGCCCAGTCTGGAGTAGCGTGAAGAGCCGCCACGAGTTGAAACTCGGGGTCCGGTAACGCTAAATCTTCCTCCGAAGGTAGTTTCACTGAAGGGTTATGTAATATATCCAAAAAGACATTGGGAGGAATTGGCTTACGCTGTGAACCAAGGCGAGAAAGAGCGTCCGCTGCTTCATTAAGCCGTCGGTCGATGTGATCCACTTGATAACCATTGAAGTGACCCGCCACATTCGACACAACTCGTCTGTAGGCCGCCACCAGAGGGTCTCTTGAATCCCAGGTGCCAGAGACCTACTGCGCCACCAGATCTGAATCGCCCAAACATCTCACTCGTGTGAGATTCATCTCTTTGGCAAGTTGCAAACCATGGAGCAAAGCTTCGTATTCTGCTGCATTATTGGTACATGGGAACATGAGCCGAAGGACATAACAAAACTTGTCACCTTGAGGCGAAACTATCACCACACCAGCCCCCGAGCCTTCCAGCTGTCTGGACCCATCGAAATAGATGGTCCAATAAGTAAGATCAGGTCTCTCCTCCGGGATTTGTAACTCGACCCAATCATTGATAAAGTCCACAAGTGCTTGAGATTTGATGGCCGTCCGAGGCACGTATCACACATGATGGGATCCAAGCTCGATGGCCCACTTAGCAATCCGTCCAGCAGCCTCTCGATTCTGTATGATGTCGCCGAGGGGGCGGAGCTGACGGCCGTGATTGGGTGTTCCTGGAAGTAATGTTTCAACTTTCGGCTCGCCATGAACACCCCAAAAACGAACTTTTGCCAATGTGGGTAACGTTGCTTGGAGAGGGTGAGGACCTCGTTGACAAAATACACCGGTCGCTGGACCGGGTACTCCTTTCCTTCTTCCTTTCGTTCGACAACTACTGCCACATTGGCTGCTTTAGAATTGGTTGCGATGTACAGGAGCATAGGTTCCTTGTCTGCCGGAGCCGCCAAGACTGGCGGGTTAGCTAATTGTCGCTTCAAGGCCTCGAAGTCTTCATTGGCTTCGTCCGTCCATACGAAATGATCAGTTTTCTTGAGCAGCTAGTAGAGAGGGATGGCCTTCTCCCCAAGGCGACTTATGAAGCGGCTCAAGGCTGTGATTCGACCCGCCATACGATGCACCTAGTTAACGTTGGTTGGTTTCCCAAGTGAGGTGATTGCCTCAATCTTGTCCGGGTTGGCCTCAATGCCACGCCCTCATACCAAGAAACCCAATAACTTCCCCGTAGGGACACCAAAAACACACTTGGTGGGACTAAGCCTCATCTGGTAAACGCGCAGGTTGTCGAAGGTTTCCTTGAGATCCTCCAAGAGCGACTCCTTGCGGTGAGACCTGACCATGATGTCGTCCACATAAGCGTGAACGTTACGGCCTATCTGGTTGTGTAAGCAGTTTTGGATGCAACGCTAGTAAGTCGCCCCCGCACTCTTGAGCCCAAACGGCATGGACACGTAACAGAAAGCTCCGAATGGGGTTATGAAGGATGTCTTCTCCTGATCCGCCACCGCCATCTTTATCTGATGGTATCCTGAATAAGCGTCCAAGAAACACAGACGTTCGCAACCCGCCGTCGAATCAATAATTTGATCAAAGAGGGGAAGGGCGAAAGGATCCTTCGGACAGGCTCTATTAAGGTCGGTGTAATCAATGCACATGCAGAAAGTGTCGTTCTTCTTGAGCACCAGGACCGGGTTAGCCAGCCATTCAGGGTGGAAAACCTCGATGATGAACCCAGTGGCAAGGAGCCGGTCTACTTCCTCTCCGACCTCCTTAGGGCGTTCTTCATTAAACATGCGAAGGTACTGCCGAACTGGCTTAACTTTATGGTCAGTATTAAGATGGTGCTCAGCGAATTCTCTCGGTACACCCGGCATGTCAGAAGGTTTCCATGCAAAGATGTCCCGATTCTCACGGATGAATTCAGTGAGCGTGCTTTCCTATTTGGGGTCGAGACCCGCCCCAATAGCGAATTGCTTGGTGGAGTCGTCTGGCGTAAAGTCGATAACCTTGGTGTCGTCCGTTGGTTTAAACTTGAGAGGTGGCTCAGAATCGATGGTCGGCCTTTTGAGCGACGTCATGTCTGCCGGGTTGGCATTGGATTGGTGAAACTTGAGCTCCTCAGCCGCGCAAGCCCACTCGGTATAAGCCACATCTCCTTCTTCACACTCTTGGGCTACCTTCCTGTCGCCGTGGACGTTAATAGGACCCTTAGGTCCAGGCATATTGAGCTTGAGGTAAACATAACATGGGTGGGCCATGAATTTGGCGTATGTCGGCCATCCAAACAGTGCATGATAGGGGCTCTTGATTTTGACCACTTCGAACAGGAGGGACTCGCTCCTGTAGTTCGACTCTGTGCCAAAAGCCACGTTAAGCTTAATCCGCCCAATCGGGTATGCTGACTTGCCGGGGACAATGTCGTGGAAGACCGTGGATGATGGCATCAGGTCTTTCTCCAAGAGGTTCATCCACCGAAAAGTGTCGAAGTATAGGATGTTGATGTTGCTGCCTCCGTCCATGAGGACCTTGGAGAGGGTGTATCCCCCGACTTGGTGAGCCACGACCAAGGCTAAGTCACCGGGGTTGTCCACTCGGGGTGGATGGTCTTCCCTTCTCCATGTTATGGATAGCTCAGACCAGTGACGGTATCGGGGGAGCGCCGACTCAGCTACGAGAGTTCTATGCTTCACCTTATGATCCCGCTTACAGGTGTTGGTGGTGAACACGTGGTACTGCTCGATGTTCAATTGTTTGGGGTTATTTTGGAAACCGCCTCGATCCTCCTGCCGCTGGGGGTCGCCTTGCGGGAGGGGGGGACACTCCCGGTGGGTGGTACTGCTGGTTATGAACTTGGTATTGGCCAGCATTGGGCTGTGACCCGCCCTGTGGCCCTTGGTTAGGAAAGCCCCCGAACGTGACCTGGCATGACCCGGACGCGCCGGGTTGTTCCTGTCGCTGGCCTTGCTCGCTGCCTTGACTTCTCCTGAGCGCCTTGGCTCAAAACTCTTGCATCACGTAGCAATCTTCCCACGAGTGAGTCGCCGGTCCTTCGGCCGTGGCGTGTTGCGGGCACGGGCCTTTAAGCATTTCATGGTAATTACGCGGGTTTTCCCACTAAAGCCGTGCTTCTTCTGACGTGGGTTTGCGTTGGTGGTATTAGTATTAGCAACAAATTCCGTAGGACCTTCCTGTTGTCTCTTCTTGCCATGCCCACCATAGGGTTAGTTGTATTCGAAGCAATAGTCTATCATTTGACATAAAGACAATAATATTTCAAGCATACTAACAAATCAATCATGTCTTCTCAAAATATCATGGCCAAAGAAAGTTATCCCTACACAATCATATAGTCTGACTATGCTCCATCTTCCCCACACAACGTATTTAAATCATGCACAACCCCGATTTTAGCGAAGCAATTGTTTCATACTTTAGTGTTCTCAAAACTTTTCAACTTTCACGCAATACATGAGCGTGAGCCATGGACATAGCACTATAGGTGGAATAGAATATGGTGGTCGTGGAGAAGACAAAAAAAGAGGAGATAGTCTCACATCAACTAGGCGTATCAACGGGCTATGGAGATGCCCATCAATAGATATCAATGTGAGTGAGTAGGGATTGCCACGCAACGGATGCACTAGAGCTTATAAGTGTATGAAAGCTCACAAAAGAAACTAGTGGGTGTGCACCCAACTTGCTTGCTCACGAAGACCTAGGGCAATTTTGAGGAAGCCCATCATTGGAATATACAAGCGAAGTTATATAATGAAAATTTCCCACTAGTATATGGAAGTGACAACATAGGAGACTCTCTGTCATGAAGATCATAGTGCTATTTGAAGCACAAGTGTGGAAAGAGGATAGTAGCAATTGTCCCTTCTCTCTTTTCTCTCATTTTTTTTGTGGGCTCTTTGGCCTCCTATTTTTATATATATTTTTTTATTTTAGTGGGCATCTTTGGCCCCTTTTTTGTAAATGGGCTTCGCTGGCCTCTTTTATTTCCTCACATGGGACAATGCTCTATTAATAATGATCATCACACTTACAACTCAATACTTAGAGCAATGATGACTCTATATGAAATGCCTTCGGTAGTGTACCGTGACAATGATCTAGCATAGCAATGACATCAGAAAGCGGACAAGCCATGGAAACATCATGCTAGCTATCTTACGATCATGCAATGGCAATATGGAAGTGGCGGCACATGTCGTGATACGGAACGGTGGTAGTTGCATGGCAATATATCTGGGAATGGCTATGAAAATGCCATAATAGGTAGGTATGGTGGCTGTTTTGAGGGAGGCTATATGGTGGGTGTAATGCACCGGCGAAAGTTGCGCGGTACTAGAGAGGCTAGCAATGGTGGAAGGGTGAGAGTGTGTATAATCCATGGACTCAACATTAGTCATAAAGAACTCACATACTTATTGCAAAAGTCTATTAGTCATCGAAACAAGGTACTACACGCATGCTCCTAGGGGAAAGGTTGGTAGGAGTTAACCATCGCGCGATCCCGACCTCCACACAAAGGATGACAATCAATAAATAAATCATGCTCCGACTTCATCACATAACGGTTCACCATACGTGCATGCTATGGGAATCACAAACCTTAACACAAGTATTTCTAAAAATACACAATTACTCAGTAGCATGACTCTAATATCACATATTCATGTCGCAAAACTGTTGCAAGGAATCAAACATATCATATTCAGTGATCTGCAAGTTTTATGTAGGATTTTATGACTAACCATGTGAATGACCAACTCCTGTTAACTCTCTAAATAGGTATAAGTGAAGCATCAGAGTTTTATTCTTTCTATAAAAGATATGCCCTGCTCTAACAAATATAAGTGAAGCAAAAGAGCATTCTACAAATGGCGGTTTTCTATGTGTAGGGAAACAGGCAATCCAAACTTCAAAATATATAAGTGAAGCACAAGAATCATTCTATAAATCCAACCAAGGACTATCTCATACCAGCATGGTGCATAAAAGAAAAAGGAAAAATAAACACAAAAGACGCTCCAAGCATTTGCACATATCATGTGACGGATTAAAATATAGCTCCGAGTAAAGTTACCGATAGATTGTAGACGAAAGAGGGGATGCCTTCCGGGGCATCCCCAAGCTTAGACGCTTGAGTCTTCCTTGAATATTACCTTGGGGTGCCTCGGAAATCCCCAAGCTTAGGCTCTTGCCTCTCCTTATTCCTTCATCCATCGTGCTCTCACCCAAAACTTGAAAACTTCAATCACACAAAACTCAACAAAACTTCGTGAGATCCGTTAGTATAATAAAATAAATCACCACTTCAAGTACTGTTGTGAACTCATTCTAAATTCATATTAGCATTATATCTACTGTAATCCAACTTCACCATGGTTCATACCCCCCGATACTACCCATAGATTCATCAAAATAAGAGAACAATGCATAGAAAACAGAATCTGTCAAAACAGAACAGTCTGTAGCAATCTGTATATTCTGTATACTTCTGATATCTCAAAAAATCTGAAAAATTACGAAGGTCTGGAAAATTTCCATATAAATCAGCATAAAAAAGAATCAACTCAAAATTTCTTCCAGAATAAAAAGGAAAATTAATTACGTGAGCAGAAAGTTTCTGTCTTTTCTCAGCGTGATCAAACAACTATCACCCGAACTAATCGTAAAGGCTTTACTTGGCACATTATTTTAAAAAAACACAAAGGAATTGTACAAGGGGATAATTATTTTTGTGAGAAACTTCCATGAAAAATTCTACATTGTTTCCATGAGCATGAACACAAGTGTTCAAGGTCGGCCCTCACTTCCGCAATGCATCACCTTTCAATCGCTTCTCTTTTTGAAAAAGTTTTAAGTTCCCCTCTATATTTTTTTTGTTTTTAAACTAAATAAAAGCACTCAACAGAAATAAATGACGCTCTAAAACTTCCGGGTTGTCTCCCAGGCAGCGCTTTCTTTAAAGCCATTAAGCTAGGCATAAAGTGCTCAAGTAATGGATCCACCCGGATCCCAAGGTATATCAAAGCCAATTTTAATTAGCAATGATTTGAAATTTAGTAGTGAGCACAAGGTAACATATATCAAGCAATGATGAAGTCTAACTCTCTTCCTATGCATTGGCATGTCATAAAAGAACAATTCATGCACACCAAGTAAAGGCCAATACATAACATAAGCAGTTTCTTGCAATTTTATCATATTGGAAACATAGAGAGGTGGAGATGTAGTTCCTCTCTCATAATAACTGCAAGTAGGAGCAGAAAGCACATGCATATTATATTCATCAAAATCATCATGTTTAACATAAGGGACTATAGCTAGCTCATCTTCATAAGAATCATTCATATTGGCAGCATGGCCACAAGCATAGCATGCATCAAGTTCATCAAAAGGGATATTTCAAACGAATCCAAGGGATCATAGCATTCATCCTTCGGTAAGAACAAAGGGAAATTAAATAATGTATGAGTAGAAGAGTTACTCTCATTAGAAGGTGGACACGGGTAGCTAGTCCGCTCTTCGTCCTTTTGTTCTTCGCTCTTCTCTTCATCTTTTTCATCTAATGAGCTCACAATTTTAGCATTTTCTTATTCCATAGTTTCCTGCAAAATAATAGTCTCTTCTTGGGAAGCATATAATTTCTCCTTAAATCGTTCAATATGGGCATTATATTCATAATTAATATAACAATAACGAAGCATAGCCAAATTTTCAGATCGGTAAGGAACATCATCATTATCATCACACCCTTTAAACACAGCCTCAATTTCATAAGCACCCATAAAAGAAACAAACTCTTCTATTTGCTCCACATCATAGTAATCATATATACCATTAGCATAATAAGCCAAGGTTCTATGTTCATTAAATTCACAAGAAAAGGGAAGGTGTGGAGCCTTCATCCTAGAGCAACAAGTAACACCATATCTCTTGCATAGTTCCCAAGCATACCATTTCAACAAATGGATTTGATCCCATAAAAGTTTCCCTTTTGAGTCAAGCGATAATCCCTAAAGTATTCACGTTGATCCAACGTGTATCCCATTATATAATTGAATGGGGCTTTCTCAGGATTATTAAAGAAGTGCATAATATTTTCCACATAACGAGCCTCGAGGGTTTTAGGAGGTTCCCCATCTCCATGAGTAGCAAGTACACCTATTTTTTTGGTATTTCGTGTTCCATATCCATAACTAAAGATAGAGAACAACTTAGAACAGCAAATAAATCTACTTAGTGATAAAGCAAGCAAGCACACGCGAGGATATTCACCCCACGCTATTGCTCCCCGGCAACGGCGCCAGAAAAAGGTCTTGATAACCTACAAGTATATGGGATCAATTGTAGCCTTTCTCAATAAGTAAGAGTGTCGAACCCAACAAGGAGCTAAAGGTAGGACAAATATTCCCTCAAGTTCTATCGACCATCGATACAACTCTACGCACACTTTACGTTCGCTTTACCTAGAACAAGTATGAAACTAGAAGTACTTTGTAGGAGTGATAGGATAGGCTTGCAAGAAAGTAACGAAGACGTAAATAAAACTAGGTGATAGTTAGATAAAGAAACAACTACGAGTGTCTAACGAGTGTGGAAAAGTGGTGGTAGGAGTTGCGGAATTGTCCCTAAGCAATTGACTACGTTACTAGATCGATAGCAAGTATCATGTGGGAGAGGCCTCTGCTAGCATGTCATCCCTTAGTTGGAATTCAATGCACTTATGATTGGAACTATTAGCAAGCGTCTACAACTACTAACGTTCATTAAGGTAAAACCCAACCATAGCAATAAGATATATTGCCCCCCCTTCAATTCCATACGCATCAATTTACATGCCCACCATGGTGGTGATTGACCCAGCTTTGAAACTGGGAGTGGCCCTTCTGTAACTCGCCCTTCCTGGCGGTACTAATTTTGTCGCCGCCCTCTCCAGGACCCTTGGTGTCGTTCGACTCAACATATCTAGTAAGGGCGTCCATTAACTCGCCCATGTCCTGTACCTTTCGCTTAAGTCTCCCTAGCTGCAGTACCAAAGGTTCGTAATGGCAGTTCTTCTCCAGGATCAACACCACCTGAGCCGCCGAAATGCCTTCCGATGAATGAATAACTTACAGGACTCGCCGGGTCCAATGGTGGGCCGACTCATCCGGCCGCTGGATGCAGTGCTGTAGGTCGACGATAGTCATTGGGTGCTTGCAGGTCCCTGTGAAGTTTTTGATGAAGCGCTCTTTCAGCTCCGTCCAAGTGTTGATGGAGTTGGGCGGCAGGTTTTTCAGCCACGTGCGTGCCGTCCCTTCAAGCATCATAGTGAAGTATTTAGCACAGACCGCCTTGCTTACGTCAAGCATATCCATCGCGAGTTCGTAGCTCTCGATCCATGACCCGGGTTCGAGATCCGGTGAGTAGTTGGGAACCTTCTTGGGTCCTTTCAAGTCCTTCGGCATGCGCTCGTTGCGCAAAACTGGCGCGAGACATGATACCCCAATGTGCTTGCCCCCAATGTCCAGGGGCGCCGGAGGTGACGGCATGTAAGCCGGGTAAGCCTGACCCGCCATGGCCGTTGGCTCCATGTGCCGCGCGGCTCGCGCTGCATCCACAATATCCTGGGCTCGCGTGTCGGGCATCCCGAGCGGGTCGTGTTGAGGGAGTCGCCGCGGTCCACTAGTTACTGCGGGGAAGTCCTCATGGCGACTTCTGGTGTGACTCGCCTGAGGCATGGAGTGTAGGGGATCAAGGCTATGGGAATACTGCGCGTGCTGAACCACGACCGTCTTTAGCTTGTCAATGGCTTTTTTGGCTTCTATCTCGGCCGGGGCGTTTCCGTAGATCGGAAGGGACTCCAGGTGGCGGGTCACTACCAACACATTGTCCACGGGATTCGAGAAGTGACCCCATGGCGTCTGGAACCGAGTCGCATGGGCATCCATTGGCTGAGGCGGCGGCGGATTGGGCGGTGGAACCACTCCTCCCCTCGGGATGGTTTGTAAAGGCCGATCAGGACCTGCCCCGGGGGTACGCAGAGTGTCAAAAAGGTGAGTTGGGTGTAAGTCAGCCAGGACGCGCCCATTGTGCCTCCTTTGGTGAACGTCGTCAGACGCGCGCTGCTGTCTCTCGAGCCGCCAACCTTCGGTGTTCAGTCGCTCCGTCTCTGCTGCGACCGCGGCTTGCTGCTTCTCAATCCTGTCGGCTTCTACTTCCATGTCCCGCTGTGCCTTGGCCATTTCCTCCTACAACTTAGTTAGCTCGGCGTTGACAGACTCCTAATTTTTAGACGTGATCGTGGCTGCCATGAGGCTGGCGATCTCCGCCGCTAGCTCCGTCATGGTTTGCGCTGGGGGTTTGGATGTTCCCCCGGTCTTGTTATTACCAGTTGGATTCTGCTGAGGCTGCGCTGCCCCGCCATGTAGATGGCGATTAGCCGACGATACCTCTCGAAGACCTCGAGATCCATTGCCAACGACAGCCCCCCCCGAGCCATCCTTCCTTAATAGGGTGGATCGATTCTGTCTCACCCATGGATGACTCGCCATCAGAGTTGACAGGGGTGATCTCCTGGCCCGCCACTTCATCTTGCGCGTCGTCTCCCTCGTAAAACCAACGAAAACATGGCGACTCCTGTTCCACCATGTAACGGGGAGGACGTACCTGGCCGGCTTGACTATGTCGATGGAGATGTCCGGCTCAGGCACAGGTGTCCCGATCATGCCGATGAAGACGTTGATCTTGCCGAAGGGGACTCGGTAGCCAGATTCGACGGAATCGGCCTCCGGCTCCCACGGCGAATTTTCGATGTAGGACTTCCCGCAGTGGCTCTTAGTCATGATGCCGACCGCATAGCTTTCTAACCCTAGTAGGGCTTCCTTCGAGAACTCAACTCCACCGTGCACTAGCCCCACGGTGGGTGCCAATTGTCATGGTTTTGTCATGGCAGATGTCCTCGTGAAAGGACTTAGAGATGGAGCCATTGCACCTTGGTGGCGACTCGAAGGGGGTGAGCGAAAGCGAGACTCAGATTTACCCAGGTTCGGCCCCTTGTGAGGAGGTAAAAGAATACGTCCTGCTTTGTGTGGATTAATGGTGGTTTCGATTACAAGGAGGGCGTAACTCTCCTGACCTTGCTCTCAATTCTCTCTAACCCGGCTGACCTCTCCCTGGGACTCGCCTTTATATGCAGGCCGAGGCCCTAGGGTTTACAAAGTCATGCCATTCTACTCTTTGTGGCTTTCCTTATCTCTAAGTCGCCGTGTCCCCCACGATCAGGAGCTTCCTTGATAACCCATCATCCACACGATCTCTTGAACCGCCCTTCAGCTCCTGGGCCATGGGACGCGCAGCTAATGGCGAGTCGCCCCTTTGGTGACCCGGCCCACTAAGGGCGGGTTACCCATAGATAATATCCCCAACACATGGCGAAGACAATGCTGCACTTGAAGAGAATGCTACTGATGATGAATACAATGCTCTGCAACCACAACAAAGTCTTCGACATACCCATCCTTGAGTTGCAAACGAAGTTCAAATCGAGAAGATGTTTGATACGTCTCCGTCGTATCTATAATTTTTGATTGTTTCATGCCAATATTCTACAACTTTCATATACTTTTGACAACTTTTTATACTATTTTTGGGACTAACATATTGATCCAACGCCATTTCCAGTTCCTGTTTGTTGCATGTTTTTTGTTTCGCAGAATATCCATACCGAACGAAGTCCAAACGCAATACAAATTTACCGGTATTTTTTTGGAATATTTATGATTTTTGGAAGAAGATCAACGCGAGACGGTGCACGGAGTGCCCACAAGCCCACCAGCCGTGGCCAGGGGGTGGGCCCGCGGCTGACAGGCTTGTGGCCCTCCTTAAGGCGGTTGGTGCCCTTCTTTCTCCGCAAAAAGATAGTATCCGGAAGAAAATTGTGTTAAAATTTCAGCCCAATCGGAGTTACAGATCTCCGGGAATTTAAGAAACGGTGAAAGCAGAATCTGGGAGCGCAGAAACAGAAGGACACAGAGAGAGAGATCCAATATCGGAGGGGATCTCGCCCCTCCGCCGCCATGGAGACCATGGACCAGAGGGGAAACCATTCTCCCATCTAGGGAGGAGGTCAAGGAAGTAGAAGAAGGAGGGGGGCTCTCTCTCCCTCTCTCCCGGCGGCGCCGGAACGCCGCCCGGGACATCATCGTGTGACAACGATCTACACCAACACCTCCGTCATCTTCACCAACATCTCCATCATCTTCCCCCATCTATACTCAGCGGTTCACTCTCCCGCAACCCGCTGTACCATCTACTTGAACATGGTGCTTTATGCTACGTATTATTATCCAATGACGTGTTGCTATCCTATGATGTCTGAGTAGATTATCGTTGTCCTATCGGTGATTGATGAATTGCTATGATTGGTTTAATTTGCTTGTGGTTATGTTGCTGTCCTTTGGTGCCCATCATATGATCACGCAAGTGGATCACACCATAGGGTTAGTTGTATGTTGATAGGACTATGTATTGGCAGGCGAGAGTGACAGAAGCTATTATTGTCTTTATGTCAAATGATAGACTATTGCTTCGAATCACTCATGTTTTAGTATTCATGCCATCATTAGATTATATGATCAAGATTATGCTAGGTAGCATTCCACATCAAAAATTATCTTTTTTATCATTTACCTACTCCAGGACGAGCAGGAATTAAGCTTGGGGATGCTGACACGTCTTCCTCATATCTATAATTTTTGATTGTTTCATGCCAATATTCTACAACTTTCATATATTTTTTGGCAACTTTTTATACTATTTTTGGGACTAACATATTGATCCAGTGCCCAGTGCCAGTTCCTGTTTGTTGCATGTTTTTTGTTTCGCAGAATATCCATACCAAACGAAGTCCAAACGCAATAAAAATTTACGAGGATTTTTTTTGGAATATTTATGATTTTTGGGAAGAAGAATCAATGTAAGACGATGCACGGAGTGCCCACAAGCCCACCAGCCGCGGCCAGGGGGTGGGCCCGCGGCTGGCAGGCTTGTGGCCACTCCTTGAGGCGGTTCATGCCCTTCTTTTGCCGCAACAAAGATAATATCCGGAACAAAATTGTGTTAAAATTTCAGCCCCATCGGAGTTACGATCTCCAGGAATTTAAGAAACGGTGAAACACAGAATCTGGGAGCGCGGAAACAGAAGGACACAGAGAGAGAGATCCAATCTCGGAGGGGCTGTCGCCCCTCCGCCACCATGGAGACCATGGATCAATGGGGAAACCCTTCTCCCATCTAGGGAGGAGGTCAAGGAAGAAGAATAAGGAGAGGGGCTCTCTCCCCTTCTCTCCTGGCGGCGCGGAACGCCGCCCGGGACATCATCGTGTGACGGCGATCTACACCAACACCTCCGTCATCTTCACCAACATCTCCATCATCTTCCCCCATCTATATTGAGCGGTTCACTCTTCCGCAACCCGATGTACCCTCTACTTGAACATGGTGCTTTATGCTACATATTATTATCCAATGATGTGTTGATATCCTATGATGTCTGAGTAGATTATCGTTGTCCTATCGGTGATTGATGAATTGCTATGATTGGTTTAATTTGCTTGTGGTTATGTTGCTGTCCTTTGGTGCCCATCATATGATCGCACGCGTGGATCACACCATAGGGTTAGTTGTATGTCGATAGGACTATGTATTGGCACGCTAGAGTGACAGAAGCTTCAAACCTAGCATAGAAATTGATGCATATGGGATTGAAGGGGGACCAATATATCTTATTGCTATGGTTGGGTTTTACCTTAATGAACGTTAGTAGTTGCGGACGATTGCTAATAGTTCCAATCATAAGTGCATATAATTCCAAGTAAGGGATGACATGCTAGCAGAGGCCTCTCCCACATGATACTTGCTATCGATCTAGTAACGTAGTCAATTGCTTAGGGACAATTCCGCAACTCCTACCACCACTTTTCCACACTCGTTCGACACTCTTAGTTGTTTCTTTATCTAACCAGCCCCTAGTTTTATTTACGTGTTCTTTACTTTCTTGCAAGCCTATCCTATCACTCCTACAAAGTACTTCTAGTTTCATACTTGTTCTAGGTAAGGCGAACATAAAGTGTGCGTAGAGTTGTATCGATGGTCGATGGAACTTGAGGGAATATTTGTCCTACCTTTATCTCCTCGTTGGGTTCGACACTCTTACTTATCGAGAAAGGCTACAATTGATACCCTATGCTTGTGAGTTATCAATGTTCGATAACATCAATGCACCAAGTCATCTCACTCTCTCAAGAGCTACTCAATTAACTAACATTTGTGGGCACTTTGATTTTATCTCTATCTCAGAACCCACAAAGGAAGCTAAAGCCTTCTTGGAACTAGAATGTATTCAAGCTATGCAAGAAGAGCTTCATAAGTTTGAAATCAAAAATGTGTGGGAACAGGAACTTGGTGTAGATTGTCGTCGTGAAGGTTGCCCCGATGGTGTTCCGACACCACCGAGAGAGAGGGGGAGAGAGCCCCCTCCTTCTTGTTCTTCCTTGGTACCCCCCCTAGATGGGAGGAGAGTTTGCCCTCTGGTCCATGGCCACCATGGCTTCAGGAGGGCAGCACCCTCCGAGATTGGATCTCCCTCTGTGTGTTTCTCTTTTGTTTTCGCTGCTGTTTTCTAGCCCTTCATCGTTTCTTAAATATCTCGAGATCTGTATATCTGACCGGCTGAAATTTTGAGGCGATTTTATTGGGAAATCATCTTTCTTGTAGTGAAAGTAGGGTCCCAACCGATATAAGGGGTGGCCACAAGCTATCAGGGCACGACCAACACCTAGCCGCATAGTGTTAGCTTCTGATAACCTCGGGCACCGTGTTGTATTGTTATTCTTCCCAAAATTCACATACATTCCAAAGCAAATCTTCATAAATTTTATCGCGTTTGGAGTTTGTATGATATGGATTTCTTCTAAATAAAAAACACATAGATACTAGGAACTCGCACTGGACTGTGGATAAGTAAGTTAGTCCCAAGAATAATAGAAAATGTTGCCAAAATAATATGAAAGTTGTAGAATATTGGAATGAAACAATCAAAAAGTATAGATACGACAGAGGAGTGTGAGCATCCCCAAGCTTAATTCCTACTCGTCCTTGAGTAGGTAAATGATAAAAAGATATTTTTTTGACGTGGAATGCTACCTAACATAATCTTGAACAAATGTGTTATCATGGCATGAATATTAAGATACAAATGATTCAAGCCAATAGTCTATCATTTGACATAAAGACATCAATACCCAAGTTTATGAGAAAACTATCACGTCCTTTCAAAATAACAATGCTAAAGAATAATATCCTTACAAAATCATATAGCATGTCGTGCTTGGTCTTCCTAGCATAAAGTATAATTCATGAGCACCCCGGTGTCAAACCAAGAAATTGGATTGTACTTCTTAATGTACTTCAGCTTTTAATTAGTCACTCAATACAATGGACAGAACCATGGACATAGCACAATATAGGTACATTAAGTATAGGTAAGTATTTCCCTCAGTATAGCACCAAGGTTTATCGAACCAATAGGAATAACAACCAACCCCCATCTTCAACGGCTACACACAAAGAACCAAACACTTGCACCCAATGCAGGCAAGAGGGTTGTCAATCCCCTTGGACTCGTTATTTGCAAGCTTGTAAGTAGTGTGGTTGGTAGTAGATAATTATTAATTACAAAAAAAAGAACAACAAGAGATATTGTAGCATTCGTAAATTTATAAGCGAATAGACGTCAGGGTCATAGTTTTCCATAATGGCATCTCCCATGAAAGTAAGCAGACGATGGGTAAACAAATTACTATTGGGAAATTGATAGAAAAGCATATAGTTATTGGATATTCATGGCAATGATCACGTGTATATAGGCATCACGTCCATAAGAGAATAGTACAACGCTTTCCTACACCTATTACAATTACTCCACCCATCGATCGCTATCCACTATGCATCTAAAGTATTAAGTAAAATAGAGTAATGCTTGGACAATGATGACATGATGTAGACAAAGAGAATTCAACTAATATGAACTAACCCCATTGTTTTATCCTTAGTGGCAATAAGACAAATATGTATCTTGTCCCCTTCTGTCACTAGTATATAGAACTCGTCAAATTGAACCCACTACAACACACCCCTCTCACTGAAGAAACATCAATCTACTTGGCCAAATAAGTAGGCCGGAGAAATTTACGAAGCTTTGATGATCATGCATGTAAGAATCATAAAGATTTCAGACAAGACTCGAATATTTATCATTAAAGATCTGAACATAAACCCACAATTCATCGGATCCCAACAAACGCACCGCAAAAAAGAATTACATCAGATAGATCACAACGAAGATGTGATGATCATTGTATTGAATATCAAGAGAGAGAGAGAGAGATAGCCATTTAGGTACTAACAACGGATCCGTATGTCTGTGGTGAACTACTCACACATCAACATGGGAGCAGCAAGGATGATGTAGAGGCCCTCTGTGACTGATCCCCCTTCGACAGGGCATTGGAATAGGGCTCCAGGTGGACAAATGGTGGAACAAAGAATTGTAACGGCGGAAAAGTGTTTCGGGTTGCTCTCTAGGGCTTCGAGGATTAATGAGAATTTTTAGGATGAATAGGAATGCCAGGAGGCAACATAGGGGAGCACGAGCCAACAAGGCGTGCCCTACTCCCTTGGCCGCGCCTGGTTGTGTGGTGCTCCTCTCGTCTCTCGTGGGGCCTCCTCCCGAAGGTTCCAGGTCTTCTTTTGGTCCATATGAAATCACCAAAAAAGTTTCGTGGTAATTGGGCTTTGTTTGGAACTGTAAACCTAAAAAGCCAAAAACATGTAGAAAACAACGAGTGGCACTGGTCACTAGGTTAATAGGTTAGTGCTTAAAAATAATATTAATTGGTATATAAACACCCAAAAAGTATCCTTGAATGATAATATAATAGCATGGAATAGCCAAAAATATAGATACATTGGAGATGTATCAACATCCCCAACCTTAATTCATGCTCGTCCTTAAGTAGGTAAATGATAAAAACATAATTTTTGATGTGACATTCTATCCAACATGTAATCTTTTGCATGTTTGATGACTCAGAAATGATGAATTAATAAACATCAACGTAGTAATACTTATAAACATGAGCAACATAATTATCATGTTTCAAAGCATAAGATCCTTTAAGAATGTTCACCCCTATTCATTTTACCATATAAATATAGCATGGCTCCATCCTCACCACATAAATACAAATGTCAAGCACCACAGTGTCAAGTCAGGAAATTGGATCATACTTCTTAACACGCTTTAGCTTTTTATTACTTGCGCAATATATGAGCGTGAACCATGGATATAGCATAAATGTGGAATTGAATATGGTGGTAGGTTTCAAAGGGGTGAAAGTGGAGAAGAAAGTCTCGCATCAACTAGGTGTATCAGCGGGCTACACAGATGCCCACCAACAGAGATCAATGCGAGGAGTAGGGATTGTCGTGCCACGGATGCACTAGAGCTATAAGTGTATGAAATCTCAATGGAAGCTAAGTAGGTGTGCATCTAACTTGCTTGCTCATGAAGACCTCGGGCATTTGAGGCGGCTCGTGAAAGGAATACACAAGCCATGTTCTATAATGAAAAATTCCCACTATCATATGGAAGTGATAATACAAGAGACTCTCTATATGAAGAACATGGTGCAACTTTGAGGCAGAAGTGTGGAGTAAGAGGTAGTGGCACTGTCCCTTCTCTCTTTTCTCTCATTTTTTTTTCTTATTTTCTCTCATTTTTCCTTTTTTTTTACTTTTCCCGTTTTTTCTGTTTTTTGGTCCGGAGTCTCTTCATGAGTTGTGGGTGAATAATTGAATCCACCATCCTTTCCTCACTAAGACAGTGCCCTAAATAATGACAATCATGACACTTGTATTTACTTACAACTCGATATGAAACACAGAAAAGATGATATGACTCTATATGAATGCCTCTTGTAGTGTACCAGGATGTGCAATGATCAAGCGTAACATGTATAAGAAATGACGAATGATGGTTTTGCCACAAATACTATGTCACCTTATATGATCATGCAAAGCAATATGACAATGAAATTATAAGTCATATGAAGTGACACTAGAAGTTGCATGGCAATATATCTCGGAACGCCTATGGAAATACCATGATAGGTAGGTATGGTGGATGTTTTGAGGAAGATATAATGAGGCTTTTGTGAAACATGGCATATCATGTCACGGGGTTTGGATGCATCGGTGAAAGTTGCACCGATCCTCGAGGTGAGAACGGGCGATGCAGGGTACCGAAGAGGCTAGAAAATATGTGGAGGTGAGAGTGCGTATATCCATGGATTAACATTAGTCATAAAGAACTCACATACTTATTGCAAGATTTTATTAACTTTATCGAAGCAAATCTCTACTCCCATGCCCACAGGGAGGAGGTTGGTAGGAGTTAACCATCACGCGCACCCAGCTTAAACAACACTAGGATTTCAACGAGGAATAGGTGTGCTCACACGTCATCACCATGGCATAAAAATATTTGGATGAACAACAAGTTAACAACCTCTAATTGATGATACTCTTATTAACCAATGATCATGCACTCATGCTCTTTCACATTACCACATTAATATCATTAACCATGATTTCTCTTTTATGTGCTACATGTGGTTTTGATTATGCACTCATTGAATAACCATTATATTTGGACTAGTCTTATAACCCATGCAAATTACTGGTTCTATTTATTAACTCAAAAACAAATATAAGTGAAAAACAAGAGTGCAATTATTTCTATAAAATCTATACGCCTCCGTGCTCTAAAAGATATAAGTGAAGTAATAGACAAACTGCTAAGCTCAAAAGATATAAGTGAAGCACATAGAGTATTCTAACAAATCAGGGTGATAGTTTGTCTCTCTTGAGTTGGTGTGTACAGTAAACAATGATTGTGGGAAACTAAAAACAAAAAGCAAAATAAAGCAAACAACGTTCCAAGCAATACTCATATCATGTGATGAATTAAAACATAGCGCCAAGTGCCTTATCGATGGATTGAGACGAAAGAGGGGATGCCTTCCGGGGCATCCTCAAGCTTAGACGCTTGAGTCTTCCTTTAATATTACGTTGGGGTTCCTTGGGAACACCCAAGCTTAGGCTCTTGTCGCTCCTTATTCCTTCATCCAACAAGATAACACCCAAAACTTGAAAACTTCTGCACACAAACCTGAAAAGAAATTTCATGAGATCCATTAGTACAATAAAAATATTTGATACTTTAGGTACTGTTATAAATTGATTCTTATTTTATTATTTCATAAGGTACTGTATTATAACTTCTCCGTGACTTATTCCCCCCCAGTTTTAGTAGTGTTGCAAATATGATAATCAATGATAGATTTATCATGAAGCATAGAATTATCAAGATCACAAGAAACGTCATGATTATCACACGAATCATGATCATTAGCACAATTGATATCCATAGAATTTATACTGACAACATGACAATCATGCTTTTCATTCAAGGAGCTATACTGAATCACTTTATAAATTTCACAATTTTTAGATTTATGATTTTCAAGCAAGACTTCATAAATATATTCTAGTGCACTCTCACTAGCAATTGTGTCAACATAATTGGGTGTGTTGAAAAGATTAGCTTGTGGATGAGGATCCATTTATCATAAATTTTGCATTTACTCTCTATTTTGGTGCGACAAAGATAAATGTAACATAACTAGGCATGCAAGCTAACTAAAATATTTTTGTATTTTTGATTTTTATGAAGCAAGAAAAATATTACATCAAATATAAATAGGAACAAGTGAATGATAATTTGTGTGAATTTACTTGATTGTAGGATGATGATACTCCCCGGCAACGGCGCTAGAAATGTTTCCTCACACTTCTGATTTGCGTTGGGTTTTTCCGTGAAGAGGAATGGGTGATGCCGCACAATATAGGTAAGTATTTCCCTCATTAGAGAACCAAGGTTTATCGAACCAATAGGAGTAACAACCAACCCCCGTCTTCAGCGGTTACACACAAAGAAGCAAACACTTGAACCCAACGCGGGAAGAGGGCTGTCAATCCTCTTGGACTCGTTATTTGCAAGCTTGTAAGAAGTGTCGTTGGTACTAGATAATTATAAATTGCAAAACAAAAAACGTAAATAAGAACAACAAGGTATTGTAGCGTTTGTAAATTTATAAGTGAATATACCTCGGGGACATAGTTTTCCCTAGTGGCATCTCTCATGAAAGTAAGCATACGGTGGGTAAACAAATTACTGTTGGGCAATTGATAGAAAAGTGGATATTATGCGATATTCACGTCAATGATCATGTGTATATAGGAACCACGTCCATAAGAAAATAGGCCAACTCCTGCTTGCACCTATTACTATTACTCCACCCATCGCTGCTATCCAGTATGCATCTTGAGTATTAAGCAAAACAGAGTAATGCTTGGAGAACGATGACATGATGTTGAAAAAGAGAATTCAATTAATATGAACTAACCCTATCGTGTTATCCAAGTGTCAACAATACAAAGATGTATATTGACCCCTTCTATCACTTGGATATAGAAAACCGTGAGATTGAACCCAGTATGACACAACCCTCTCACTGAAGAAAGATCGATTTACTTGGCCAAAGCAAATCAATAGATCAGAGAGATTTATGAAGCTATGAAGATCATGCACATAAGAATCATAAAGATTTTAGAGAAGACTCAAATATTTATCATGAACAGTCTGAACATAAACCCACAATTCATGGGATCCCAACAAACGCACCATATAAAAGAATTACATCAGATAGATCAAAGCGAAGATGCGATGATCATTGTATTGAAGATCAAGAGAGAGAGAGAGAGAGAGAACCATCTAGGTACTAATTAAGGACTCGTAGGTATGTCGTGAACTACTCATAGACCACCATGGGAGCAACAAGGATGATGTAGAGGCCCTCCATGATCAATCCCCCTCTGTCAGGGCACTAGAACTGGGCTCTAGATGGGCACACCGCGGAATAGAGACTTGCGGCGGCAAAATAGGTGTTTATGGTTGCTCTCTAGGGTTTTTGGGACTAATGAGAATTTATAAGACGAAGAGATATGCTAGGAGGCACCCGAGGGGAGCACGAGCCAACTAGGCGCGACCTACCCCCATGGCCATGCCTGCTTGTGTGGGGCTCCTCACGTTTGGCCTTTGGCCTCCTCCCAGAGCTTCCATGTCTTATTTTGGTCCAAAAGATATCACCAAAAGGTTTCGTGGCAATTGGACTTCATTTGCTACTGCAAATCTGAAAAGCCAAAAGCATGCAGAAAAGAGCAACTCGCAGTGGGCACTGGGTTAATATGTTGGTGCTCAAAAATAATATTATTTGGTATATAAACACCCAAAAAGTATGCTCGAATGATAATATAATAGCATGGAACAATCCAAAATTAAAGATACGTTGGAGACATATCACTTGCTCATGAAGACCTCGACATTTGAGAAAACCACTCTTCGGAAAATACAAGCCAAGTTCAATAAGGAAAAACATGGTGCCAGTTTGAGGCACAAGTTTGGAAAAGAGGTAGTAGCACTGTCCCTTCTCTCTTTCCTCTTTTTTTAATTTTTCCCTCCATTTTTCTATGTTTCTTTTTTTCTTTCCTTTACTCTTTTTCCCCTCATTTTCCCCTCTTATTTATTTTCTGGAGTCTCATCCCGAATTGTGCGGAATCATTGTCTCCTTCGTCCTTTCCTCACTCAAATAGTGCCCTAAACAATGAATACACTACTGGAAATCAGTTTTTTGCCGTCTGCCAAATCTTTGTCGTCTGCTAGCTCATGGCAAAGAGTGTCTTTGCCGTCAGCTCCCACAAAGCAGATGGCAAAGAACTGGCTGATGGCAAAGAAGGTCTTTGCCAGCAGTCAATTCTTTGCCGTCTGCCGCAAACGGCAAAGAAGGGGACAGCAGACGGCAAAGATGCTCATCTGGCCGGGGAAACCTTAGGTCAAACTACGCCCTTCTTTGCCGTCTGCTGGCTGACGGCAAAGATGCGAGAGGCAGACGACAAAGTAGACGAATCTACTAACGTCCCCGTCACGATCCTCTCCCCGTCCCGATCCTGTCAAACGCCAGAAAGCCCTCCTCCTCTCCCCCGACCCCCACCGCTGCCACCACCGTCGCGCCGCCGCCCGCGACGCAACCCCGGGGGCCCACGGCCCCGCCGTCGTCGCCTCGCAGCCCCCCCGGTACCGCCCCAGTGCCCACAACCCCCTCGGCAGCGCCCCCCACCGCTCCCGGCGCCGCCGCCCCACTGCCCCCGGCGCCGCCCCCGCAGCCCCAACACTGCCGGTGAGCCCCCACACCCCCACCCCCCATAGGAAATTTACTTGTTGTTAATTAGTTTTTTGGAGGAAGAAGAAGAAGAAGAGGAGGAGGAGGAGAAGAGGAGAAGAAGAAGAGGAGGAGCAGGAGGAGGAGGAGGAGAAGAAGAACAAAAAGAAGAAGAAGAAGAAGAAGAAGAAGAAGAAGAAGAAGAAGAAGAGGAGGAGGAGAAGAAAAACAAATAAGGAGAAGAAGAAGAAGAAGAAGAAGAAGAAGAGAAGAAAAAATAAGAAGGAGAAGAAGAGAAGAAGAAGAGAAGAAGAGAAGAAGAGAAGAACAAAAAAAATAAGGAGAAGAAGAGAAAAAAGAAGAATAAGTAGAAGAAGAGGATAAAGAAAAATAGAAATAGAAAAAATAGGAAGAAGAACAAGAAGAGGAGAATAGGAGGAGGAGGAGGATAAGAAGAAGAATAAGAAGAGGAGAATAGGAGGAGGAGGAGGAGAAGAAGAAGAAGAAGAAGAAGAGCAGAAGAAAGAGCAAAAATGAAAAGAAGAAGAAGAGCAGAAGAAGGAGAAGGAGGAGGAGGAGAAGGAGCCCTCCTTCTTCTCCTTCTTCCCCTTCTTCTCTCCTCCTTCTTATTTTTTAGCTTGTTTAGCTAATTATCCTCCAAAATGATATAATAAGCTAAAAACCTTGGTTAGCTCATGAATATTATATTCTTAGCTTGTTTTCCTAAAAAATGACATAATTATACGTAATTAGAATATTTGTGTTGATCAGGGGGATTTACATGTGACAGTTGTCTCGTCGCTGTGAGGTCTGCTGTGCGAAGACCTCCCCGTGCGTTGTACGAGCTCCGCCCCTGCATTCGTGGGTCAGTACAAATTTCATCTCCTCCTCGCCCCTTCATTTACTGTGGCTCGGTTTCCTTCATAATTCCCAAGCCACAAGACGTGACAAATGTGAACAGTGACCAGTTGGAGTACTGGCCACATCAATCTGTACGCACTGTGCATGCAAGATTTGCCTGGGCAAAAGTAGAAGCATCATTGGCCACTTTCTTTCATCCCATAGCACGTTTGCACACGTCCCAGCAATTAAATTTGCAGTTACCAAGGCGTGCATTTGTACCTCATGAATGTTCCCCTTTAAAATCCATAGGCATCATTAGTAGGCCATCTCCAGTTGCGGCTGCCATTTCCAATCCACGTCCAGACTGATGGAAAACTTCAGGTCCTATGGAGAACGGGACGACTGCTACCTCCAAAACTTGATGCTTCATGAAGAGCATCACTGCTTTCTGGATTTCACGTAGGTATTCAGCCCCTCCCTCCTGGCTATGCAACGCTTAATCTTGTTGTAGTCTGTTGTCGCGACCCTGTTGGAAGGCGATATCCTCAGCTTTTGGTCTGCCTTGAAAAAACCAGCCCATCACAAGGGCCTGAAGGAAGTGAAGCAGGAGCCGGGCAAAGACGTCGCAGAGAAGAAGCGCCAGGGCTCATAGGAAGCATTCTTGTCGTCCACCTCCACCCAGCATCTCTACACTAGCATAATGTCGTCAAAATGGCATAAGAACCTTGGTTAGTTCATGAATATTATATTCTTAGCTTGTTTTCCTCTAAAATGGCATAATTAGCCAATATAGCTCCAAAAAGACATAGTTAGCTAACTGAGCTCCAAGAAGAGGAGAAGAAATAGGCAAAATGAAAAGAAAGAAGAAGAAGAAGAAGAAGAGAAAAAGGAGGAGGAGGAGGAGGAGGAGAAGGAGGAGAAGGCCAAGGACCTTCTAGTCCTTCTCCTCCTTCTCCTCCTCCTTCTCCTCCTTCTTCTTGATTTCATCTTCTTCTTCTCCTCCTCCTCTTTCTTCTCCTCTTTCAAATTCTCCTTGCCTTAATTTCCGCAACAATGACATAATTAGCCCATTTAGCTCCAAAAAGACATTATAAGCTCAAAATGGCATGAGAACCTTGGTTAGCTCATGAATATTATATTCTTAGGTTGTTTTCCTCTAAAATGGCATAATTAGCCCATATAGCTCCAAAGAGACATAGTTAGCTAATTGAGCTCCAAGAAGAGGAGAAGAGGAGAAGAAATAGGAAAAATAAAAATAAAGAAAGAAGAAGAAGAACAAGAAAAGAAGGAGAAGGAGGAGGAGGAGGAGGAGGAGAAGGAGGAGGAGGAGAAGGAGGAGAAGGCCAAGGACCTTCAAGTCCTTCTCCTCCTCCTCCTCCTTCTCCTCCTTCTTCTTGATTTATTCTTCTTCTTCTCCTCCTCCTCTTTCTTCTACTCTTTCATATTTTCCTTGCCTTAATTTCCGCAACAATGACATAATTAGCCCATTTAGCTCCAAAAAGACATTATAAGCTAAAAATGGCATAAGAACCTTGGTTAGCACATGAATATTATATTCTTAGCTTGTTTTCCTCTAAAATGGCATAATTAGCCCATATAGCTCCAAAGAGACATTGTTAGCTAATTGAGCTCCAAGAAGAGGAGAAGAGGAGAAGAAATAGGAAAAATAAAAAGAAAGAAGAAAAAGAAGAACAAGAGAAGAAGGAGAAGGAGGAGGAGAAGGCCAAGGACCTTCTAGTCCTTCTCCTCCTCCTCCTTTGTCTTTATTTCTTCTTCTTCTCCTCCTCCTCCTCTTTCTTCTACTCTTTCATATTTTCCTTGCCTTAATTTCCCCAACAATGACATAATTAGTCCATTTAGCTCCAAAAAGACATTATAAGCTCAAAATGGCATAAGAACCTTGGTTAGCTCATTAATATTATATACTTAGCTTGTTTTCCTCTAAAATTGGATAATTAGCCCATTTAGCTCCAAAAAGACATAGTTAGCTAATTGAGCTCCAAGAATAGAAGAAGAGGAGAAGAAATAGAAAAAATGGAAAGAAAGAAGAAGAAGAAGAAGAAGAAGAGAAGAAGGAGAAGGAGGAGGAGGAGGAGAAGGAGGAGAAGGCCAAGGACCTTCTAGTCCTTCTCCTCCTTCTTCTTGATTTCTTCTTCTTCTTCTTCTTCTCCTCCTCTTTCTTATCCTCTTTCAAATTCTCCTTGCCTTAATTTCCCCAACAATGATATAATTAGCCCATTTGGCTCCAAAAAGACTTTATAAGCTCAAAATGGCATAAGAACCTTGGTTAGCTCATGAATATTATATTCTTAGCTTGTTTTTCCTCTGAAATGGGATAATTAGCCCATATAGCTCCAAAAAGACATAGTTAGCTAATTTAGCTCCAAGAAGAGGAGAATAGGAGAAGAAATAGGAAAAATGATAAGAAAGAAGAAGAAGAAGAAGAAGAAGAAGAAGAGAAGAAGGAGAAGGAGGAGGAGGAGGAGAAGTCCAAGCACCTTCTAGTCCTTCTCCTCCTCCTCCTCCTTCTCCTCCTTCTTATTTATTTCTTATTCTCCTTCTCCTCCTCCTCTTTATTCTCCTCTTTCATATTCTCCATGCCTTAATTTCCCCAAAAATGACATAAATAACCCATTTAGCTCCAAAAAGACATTATAAGCTCAAAATGGCATAAGAACCTTGGTTAGCGCATTAATATTATATACTTAGCTTGTTTTACTCTAAAATGGGATAATTAGCCCATTTACCTCCAAAAAGACATAGTTAGCTAATTGAGATCTAAGAAGAGGATAAGAGGAGAAGAAATAGGAAAAATGAAAAGAAAGAAGAACAAGAAGAAGAAGAGAAGAAGGAGAAGGAGGAGGAGGAGAAGGAGGAGAAGGCCAAGGACCTTCTAGTCCTTCTCCTCCTCCTCCTCCTTCTCCTCCTTCTTCTTGATTTCTTCTTCTTCTTCTCCTCATCCTCTTTCTTCTCCTCTTTCATATTCTCCTTGCCTTAATTTCACCAATAATGACATAATTAGCCCATTTAGCTCCAAAAAGACATTATAAGCTCAAAATGGCATAAGAACCTTGGTTAGCTCATTAATACTATATACTTAGCTAGTTTTCCTCTAAAATGGGATAATTAGCCCATATGGCTCCAAAAAGACATAGTTAGATAATTTAGCTCCAAGAAGAGGAGAAGAGGAGAAGAAATAGGAAAAATGAAAAGAAAGAAGAAGAAGAAGAACAAGAAGAGAAGAAGGAGAAGGAGGGGGAGGAGGAGGAGGAGGAGAAGGCCAAGGACCTTCTAGTCCTTCTCCTCCTCCTCCTCCTTCTTTATTTCTTCTTCTTCTTCTCCTCCTCCTCTTTCTTCTCCTATTTCATATTCTCCTTGCCTTAATTTCCCCAACAATGACATAATTAGCCCATTTAGCTCCAAAAAGACATTATAAGCTCAAAATGGCATAAGAACCTTGGTTAGCTCATTAATATTATATACTTAGCTTGATTTCCTCTAAAATGGGATAATTAGCTCATTTAGCTCCAAGAAGACATAGTTAGCTAATTGAGATCCAAGAAGAGGAGAAGAAATAGGAAAAATTGAAAGAAAGAAGAAGAAGAAGAAGAAGAAGAGAAGAAGGAGAAGGAGGAGGAGGAGGAGGAGGAGAAGGAGGAGAAGGCCAAGGACCTTATAGTCCTTCTTCTCCTCCTCCTTCTCCTCCTTCTTCTTGATTTCTTCTTCTTCTCCTCCTCCTCCTCTTTCTTCTCCTCTTTCATATTCTCCTTGCCTTAATTTCCCCAACAATGACATAATTAGCCCATTTAGCTCCAAAAAGACATTATAAGCTCAAAATGGCATAAGAACCTTGGTTAGCTCATTAATATTATATACTTAGCTTGTTTTCCTCTATAATGACATAATTAGCCCATTTAGGTCTAAAAAGACATAGTTAGCTAATTTAGCTCCAAGAAGAGGAGAAGAGGAGAAATGAAAAGGAAGAACAAAAAGAAGAAGAGAAAGAGAAGAGAAGGAGAAGGAGAAGAATGTGGAGGAGAAGAAGAAGAGAAGAAGGAGAAGGAGGAGAAGGAGCCCTCCTTATTCTCCTTCTTCTTCCCTCCTTCTTCTCCTCTTCTTCTCCTTCTTCTTCTCCTATTCTCCTCCTCCTTCTCCTTCTCCTTCTCCTCATCCTCCTCCTCTTCCTTATTCTTCCTTATTCTTGTTTTTTCTTCTCCTTCTTATTTTCTTGCTTCTTCTCTTTTTTCTTCAATTTAGCTTATTTGTCATATATATGTTCTTCTTCTTCTTCTTCTGAATTTCTTATTCCCATTTTGCAGATTGGATGTACTACATGCATGGAAGATGGCATTGGAGTGCTTTAGTTCCCGTTTTTATTTGAGTTGATGAACAATGTGGAACTATATGTATATGTATATATGGATGAACAATATATGTGCAACTATATGTATGTATATATGGATGAAACTTTGTATGTGTTGGTTCTTTTGATATATGGGATGTACGTTGATGAACAAATGGCATTGATGAGCTTTATATGTATATCATATATGTGTTGTGACCTATTTATCATATATGTGCTATGAATTATATATATATGTGCTATGAAATAGAAAAAATAAACAAAAATGTGACAGTATAGGATCTTTGCCGTCTACCAGCTGATGGCAAAGGCCTTTGCCATCAGCTGACCGACGGCAAAGGTGCCACATGGCACCCAGCTGTGCTCCCTGGGTGTCCATATAGTCTCTTTGCCGTCGGCTTCCTGGGGGGGTTGACGAAAAAGAAGAGGGCACAGAGGTGGGGGAGGAGGGGTAGGAAGACGACAAAGAGTGGGGGGGGGAGGAGGTGGAGGCAGACGGCAAATAGTGGTGGTGGAGGCAGACGACAAAGCCTTCGTTAGCCCCTAACGGAGGCAATGCCCGTCGGCTGCCGTCTCGACCTCTTTGCCGACTCGTCTTATGAAAAGCTGATGACAAAGCTCTTTGCCGTCCGCTTCGGTGAGGCTGACAGCAAAGAAGCTACAATGCCGTCGTAGGCCGACACAGAATTTTTGCCGACAAGAGTTTTCTTTGCCATCGGTGGAGTCCTCTTTGCCATCTGTGATGGCAGACGGCAAAGAAGCTGATTGATGTAGTGATAGTATCACACTTCTATTAACTTACAACTCGATATGAAAAATGCTAAACAATATTACTCTATATGCACGCTTCTCACAGTGAACCAAAATGTGAAATGATCTAGCGTGGTGAGGATATCAAAAAATGGACAAGACATAGAAATATTATGCTAGCTATCTTACGATCATGCAAAGCAATATGACAATGAATGTACTAGTGACATGATGTGACGCTGGAAGTTTCATGGCAATATATCTCGGAATGGCTATGGAAATGCCATGATAGGTTGGTATGGTGGCTGTTTTGAGGAAGATATGAGGTGGCATATGTGCAATAGAGCGTATGATGACGTGGGGCTTCGATGGACCGACGAAGTTTGCACCGACCCTCAGGTGAGAATCAGTGATGCACGGTACCTAAGAGGATAGAAAATGTGGGATGGTGAGAGTGCGTACATCCATGGATTCACATTAGTCATAAAGAACCCACATACTTATTGCTGGGTTCTATTAGATCTCTTGAACCGAAGTACTACTCGCATGCCCCTAGGGAGGAGGTTGGTAGGAGTTAACCATCATGCGCCCCCAATTATAACAACACAAAGGATTTCAATCAAGGATAAATTATGCTCCTATTTCATCGCATAACTAGAGACTATACATGCATGCTTCGGGAATCACAAACCTTAACATCAATATTCTTACCAGACCAAAATCATTCACTAGCACCCAAACATATTACCACTTTAATACCGTAAAACTATTGCAGGGAATCAAACATATGATATTGAGTGATCTACAAGTTTTATGTAAGATTTTGTGACTAACCATGTAAATGAACAATTCTTGTTGATTGTATAAATATGTATAAGTGAAGCATGAGAGTTTAATTATTTTACAAACGACCACGCTCCAATAAATATAAGTGAAGCAAAAGAGCATTCTAGAAATAACGGGTTTCTATATGTAGAGAAACACACATGCAACTTATAATGATATAAGTGAAGCAGATGAAGCATTCTATAAAGCCATACTCAAAAGATATAAGTGAACTGCAAAGATTATTCTATAAATAAACCATGGACTTCACCATACCAGAATGGTGCATTGCTAAAAGGAAAATAAAATCCACACGACGCTCCAAGAATTTACGCATATCATGTGAACAAAACAAAAACCGAGACATACCGATAACTATTGAAAAAGAAAGATGGGATGCCTTCCGGGGCATCCCCAAGCTTAGACACTTGAGTCTCCTTGAATATTTACTTGGGGTTCTTTGCGCATGCCCATGCTTGAACTCTTATCCCTCCTTATTCTTGTCATATCGATACCTCCTCGATCTTCGAACACTTCATCCACACAAAACTTGATAGAACTTTATTAGGAATGTTAGTACATAATCATCAAGTCTCATCATGTCTTTCCATAACATTATTGTATAATTATAATATATCATTACCTACTATATGATATCATAATTCCATGGCGCCCAAGTCAATGGGGCTCAACAAGTATTAAAACATAAGAAGACAAAGAAACTATAACATCAATGTGTGAAAAACAGGACAGTCTGTAAAGATGTAAATAAATCATATACTTGTATAACTTAAAAATGTGACACAGTAGTACGTGGTAAAACATTTGTATAACATTATTGTGTATAAATTTCAGAAATATTTTACGTTCTAGTAAAATACCAAAAATAAAACACTACAACCAAAGTCTCTGTTTTTACACATGACATATCAAAAAAGCAATTTAAACATCCTAAAGGTAAATCTTGGCAAATTATTTTTTGTAATGAAATTGATTTATACAAGGGATAATTAGTTTTGTTGAAAATTTTCTGTAATCAAGATTCGCAAAGTTTCCATGGGCATGAAAAAAGTTCAAGGCTAGCCCCCACTTCAACGGTGCTCGTCCTTCTCACTTTAACTTTTCTTTTTGAAGAAAGTTTAGGTTCCACACTTTATTTTTATGTTTTTAGTTATTTTAAAATCACACAACAGATTAAAATGACTCTCTAAAACTTCAAGGTTGTCTCCCTTGTAGCGCTTTCTTTAAAGCTATTAAGCTAGGCATAGAGCGCTCAAGCAATTGATCCACCCATATCCCAAGGTATATCAAAGCCAATTTTAATTAACAATGATTTGTAATTAATTAGTGAGCACGAAGTGATATATATCATGTGACAACAAGGTCTAACTATCTTCCTATGAATTCGCATGTCATAAAAGAACAATTCATTCACACAAGCTAAAGGCCAATAGATAGCATAAGTAGTTTCTTGCAATTTTATTGTATTGGAAACATAGAGAGCTGAAGATCTGGTTCCTCTCTAATAATAATTTCAAGTAGGAGCAAAAATCACATGCATATTACTCCCTCCATTCCCTTGTACAAAGCCACAATGTAAAATACATTTTGCATCTACTTGAAATCATTCAGGTAAACCCAACCATAGCATTAAACATCAAGTCCATTTTACTCCCATACGCAAACAACTCCCTTACTCGGATGTAAGCTTCCGTCACTCTAGGCACCCACTATAAGCGAATCATGAACATATTGCAAACCCTACAGCAAGAATTCCCTCATGTGTGTGCTGCACGAAGGGCACCATAGGACAACACCAAAATAAGACATACACTCAAATTAATCAAGATCATCAATCAGCCCAAAGGACAACATCAATCTACTCAAACATCATAGGATGGCAACACATCATTGATTAATATTATGTGGCATGAAACACCACATCAAGTAGGGTATTACAACGGTGTGCGGGAGAGTGGACCGCTCAAAAGACATGAGGAAGGTGATGAATACGGTGATTTTGACAAAGACAATCACCATGACACATCATTCTTATCATTCATAGTAGTGGGAGAGAACTCAACAAATAACTATCATGAGATACTTGATTGATATAATCCATGTGAAAATTAAAATCATGATGAAAAGTTTCTTGGTTTTTATTACTCTTTATAACATACATGTCATCACCATAATCATCATAGATAGCAACTTTGTTGTCATAGTCAACTGAAGCCTCTTCCAAAATAGTGGACTCATCACTAAATAAAGTGATGACCTCTCCATATCCACTTTTATTATTATTACAATAAGATTTAACACCCTCCAAAATAGTGGGGTCATTAGTACCTAGATTTTACACTCTTCCAAACCTACTTTCATCAATATAATCATCATAAATAGGAGGCATGCTTTCATCATAATATATTTGGTAATCAAAAATTGGGGGACTAAAAATATCATCTTCATCAAACATAGAATGCCCAAGCTTGTGGCTTTGCATATCATTAGCATCATGGATATTCAGAAAATTCATACTAACAATATTACTATGATACTCATCATTCAAGGAATTCACATTATGCATTTTCATAAATTCTTCATGTAGCAATTGAGCACAATTTTCCTTTCCACCATTTTCAAAAAAGACATGATAAAGATGAACAGTATGAGACCACCTCAATTCCATTTTTATGTAAGTTTCTTTTTATAAACCAAACTAGTGATAAAATAGGGAACTAAAAGATGTAACTCCAAGATCTAAATATATACCTGCAAGCACTCACCTCCTCGGTAACGGTTACCATAAAAGAGCTCGATGTCTACTACACAACTTGTTCCTGTAGACTCGTGTTGGGTCTTCACGCGTAGAGTTTTGTAGGATAGTAGAAAATTGCCCTGAAGTGGATGACCTAAGGTTTATAAATCCGCTGGAGGCATTGAATGAAGATGGATGGTCTCTCTCAAACAACCCTGCAACCAAATAATATAATGTCTCTTGTGTCCCCGACACACCAAATACAATGGTAGATTGTATAGGTGCACTAGTTCGGCAAAGAGATGGTGATACAAGTGTAGTAATGATAGTAGATATAGATTTTTGTAATAGGAACAACAAAAAACAGCAACGCATCAAGTAACAAAAGTGAGCATAAAGATCATTGCAATTCTTGAAAATGAGGCATAGGGTCTGTACTTTTTCTAGTGCAATCTCTCAACAATGGTAATGTAATTGGATCACATAACAATCCCTCAATGTGCGATGAAGAGGCACTCCAAAGTTCATATCTAGCGGAGAACATAAGAAGAAATTTTTGTAGGATACGAAACCACCTCAAAGTTATTCTTTTCGATCAATCTTTTCAAGAGTTCGTACTTAAATAACAAGTTATCCGTTCTGATTGATCTATTCAAGAGTTTGTACTGAAATAACATCATTGGTACATATCAACTAACCCTAATGTGACCTAGATACTCCAATGTCACCTCAAGTATCCTTGGTCTAATTATACGGCATGCATCGAACAATTTCAGATTCTTCATATTCAATCCAACACAAAGAAGTTCAAGGAGTACCCCAATATTTCTTTCGGAGAACATAGTATGAAAACGTGCATCAACCCCTATGCATATATTACCCCAATGTCACCTGCGGAATCCGCGATTCGAGTGCCAAAACATGTATCAAGTGAAGCACTTGAATGCACCAACGTCACTACGGGCATCCGGATGCAAGACATACATCATGTGCTCTCAAACCTGAATATTCACTCCAACATAACGAGATCTTAAAGTGAAAGATTCAACTCATCACAACATTAGCATGAGACAAACACCATATGATCGAACTATATTAACAAGGCCCGTGATATATCAAGATCATGACAAATCAAGAACACAAGAGAGAGAGAGAGATTAAACACATAGCTACTCGTACAAACCCTCAGCCCCGAGGGTGGACTACTCCCTCCTCGTCATAGCCTCCGCGAGGATGATAAAGATGGCCACCAGAGATGATTTCACCCTCCGGAGGGTGCCGGAACGGGCTCCCAATTGGTTCTTTATGGCTATAGAGGCTTGCGGCGGTGGAACTTATCGGGTAGGGTTATTTCTAGAGGTTTCTCTATTTATAGGATTTTTTGGCGTTGGAATCGCACCAAGATGGGCCACGAGGTGCGCACTAGGTACCACACCGCGCTAGAGGGGCAGGCATGCCGTGGTGCCTAGTGAGCAGCCTGGGCCTCCTGTCTGGTGGTTCTATGCTCCTGTGGATGTCTTCTGGGTAGAAAAAAACTCCAAAAAGTTTCGTGACATTTGGACTCCGTTTGATATTGATTTTCTATGAAGTAAATAACAAGCAAAAAACATCAACTTCATTGGGCACTATGTCAATAGGTTAGTCCTAAGAAATGATATGAAGTTGCCATAAAATTATTGTAAAAAATGCAAGAATGATAACATAACAACATGTAACAATCAAAGATTATAGATGCGTTGGAGATGTATCAACCGCTGAAAATACATGAGAAAGGTGATAAAGACGATGATGTTGATGAAGAAGAACCCCGCAACGATGGCTCGCCGAGCGGTACTCTGGTGCCACCGGAAGAGTGGGGGCAGAGTCTTTCCCCTTAGGCTTCCTCCTCCATGGCCTCTCCCCATCTAGGGAGAACTTCTCCCTCTTGTCCTTGGCCTCCATGGCTCCCAGAGGGGAGGGAGCCCCTCCGAGATTGGATCTCTCTCTCTCTCTCTCTCTCTCTCTCTCTCTCTGTTTCTCTCCTATTTTCGCTGTTGTTTTCTCGCCCTTAACCATTTCTTAAATATCTGGAGATCCGTAACTCCGATTTGGCAAAAGTTTTGAGGGGATTTTTGTCGGGACACCGATCCTAAGACATAGGAATCCAGTCCGTAACACATCGCATCCCTTTGAGGTCTCATGCACAATTAACCCCACGGCTGCCACCTTACCTTAGCCGGGACCGTTTGCGCCTTTTGACTCACATATGCAATTGTGTCGCTAGCATTCCAATGTCAAAGAACCCGGGTCGACATAACTAGTCGTAAACTCAAGTGGCTGAACTATACAAAGACACAGATACATAACCCAGCAAAGTAGGTGTCGGTCATCAGCAAGTGTAGACAAGTCGTAGCAAGCTACAAGGACTCCATTACACCACGTGACATTTCCCCGTATGGAAAAACACAACAACTAAGAAGGATACATGCCGGTCAACCAATGTGTCCAGAGCAGTAGCGAACTACCAAGGCTCGGTGGAAACACAAAGGGGCATTTCTCTGTATAGAGAGCTACTAAGGGCATACGACTAGGTGTCGAACCCCATACATATCACAGTACATCACACGTATGCATGACATACTCGATATGCATAGATACAACAATGGCATCACAACATAACCATACAACATCACACCATTTATTTAGAAGACTTCGAAGAGCCTTGCATAATAAGTTCATACAGGTAGGGGTCACATGACCTGTTGGGGATATTATCTGTTGGGTAACCCGCCCTAGTTGGGTCGGGTCACCCAAGCTGGCGACTCATCTCCAAGTGGTTCCGGCCTTGGCCCAGTGAGGTCGGGAGTCGTATGGCAGTTCAGGACCTTCGGGAGAAGTCCATTGAAGGGAAAATCTCCAAGTCTTGGAAAGATGGCGACTTAGAGATCGGAAGAATCACGATTTATGTAAAGGAAAGGACTCTTGTAAACCCTAAGGACTCGACTGTATATAAAGGCGAGTCCCAGGGAAGGAGAGGGCAGGGTTAGAAATCATTGAGTGCTAGGTCAGGCGAGTTACGCCCCCTTGTAATCGAAACATCATCAATACAAACTCCAAGCAGGACGTAGGCCTTTACCTCCTCACGAGGGGCCGAACCTGGGTAAATCTCTGTCTCGCTCTCGCATAACCCCTTTGAGTCGCCACCAAGGTGCGATGGCTCCAACACTATGTCCTTTCACAAGGACATCTGTCGTGACAAAATCACGACATGACCCAACACTCAAGTCATACAAACAAAGTCATACAAGCCATGCGGAAGCATTAAAGCTGTCTGAGTACAGATAGACGAAAGGAAAAGGCATAAAGCCTGACTATCTATAGATCCCTTCTGAAAGGGGCCAGGTCGTAGCTGGGACACTAGCTACTCGTCATCATCGACGTCTAGATAGAAACCACCTGTTGGCTCGTGTGTCTCTTCTGCAACGTTTATTAAACAAACATAAGTACAAAGGTACTCAGCAAGACTTTAGAACAGATCTATCTACTCATGCACATGTATCAATAAAGGGGATTGTGGGGTTTCATGCAGCTAGCCAGCTTTGACTCTTGGCTAGCCTATACTACAACTTTAAATAGTTTTAAAAAACTTTGATAAGTCGTACAGGAGTCCACTACCACCACAACAATACACTATCATGTATTCCTTCCCGTCTCCCTACGGGAATGCCATACATGATACTCACACTTATCTTGATACTTTTATGAGTAGCCATTAAAGTTATCTATGAACAACATATGTCTCCAAGTAGTCCATATCCGCGGATGCGGCTATTCGAATATATCATAACCATGCAGGGGTGTACTTCTTCACACACGCTCTCACCACTTATCGCCCTGTGCACTTTACGCACCTCGGCAACCTTCAAGCAGACGCCCAACGAGGGAGTCGGCCGCGACCGTTAACCACGCTCATACCTAGTCGAGGTTTATCGCCTATTTGAGAGAAACCCGCACGGAAGTCCGGCCGAGGTTTCCGCCACGGCCCCAAACGATGTGCACAGGGTTCCCAAGCCCACCATCCAGGTGCCATTTGGTACACCATGCCACTGCCTACCGCATCATAGCCCACCTCTAAGGTCAACGCTATGCATAGCCTCCAGCATGACTATAAACACCAGAAACTACTTGCAACTCCTGGACCGAGTACTATGCGATTAATAAGCCGAGAGGGTCAATTAAGTATCCCAACGTGTGGTAGTATCTAGTCTTGGTTTACATACATGGAACTCAGTTCCTAAGGACGGTTCCAATGAAACAACCCGCCATGTACTCCTACATAGCCTTTCATCGGTATCTTTACCAAATCAGGTTCCACACTTTTTCTTTTGTCACTAGAACACATTCTTCCATTCCTGCTCATAACCCAGATGAAACAAACCTGACACAACTCTAGGCATAGCAAGCATAGCAGGATAAGACACATCATGGCTCAAGCAACTACCAGGTATGCTAGGTTGCAAGGTTTAGCTATTTACTGTGACAATGATAGGTCATGCAAAGGAATGTATTCAGCTACCGAAGTAAAGCATTTGAAATACTTTGTCCTAATGCAACAAGCGAAAGCAGGAGCGGGAACATGGGATTTTATCGGGATGATCAAAAATGGTGCTTGCCTTGAACATCAACGGAAGGATAAAACATGTCAGCCCGATATTTGGATGTATCCGGTGGGGCAGAGCCTACCGAAATAGTAGCAATAATCAATATCATACAAATGCAACAATATGATGCATGATCAATGTCACACCCTGTTTTACTACCACTTTCTCTATATGCAAAAATCTGAGGTTGTTAAAACTTTTTCAAACTAATGATGTGAGTGCCATGATTGTCATTGTATGCTTGTGTGTTTGATCATGTGATGATAAAAACCCCATTTTTCAATATTGAGTTGTTTCTAAAAACCCTTTTCTTATTTCTGGTTAAGTTAAAAACCCTACTCTGAGTTCCACTACATGCCCTTGATGGCAAGGAGTGTTCTTACCCAAAGTTGGAGATCTGATTTTAGCTTTATTATTTTGCTCCAAAACCGGAAAAAATATTTATTTTTAGAATTGTTTTCTATTTTTTTTAAAAGTCCATTTATGAGGCCAGAATTGGTATTCCTACATGGAAAAATACTTTTCTGCCTTAGAAAAATCTGATTAAATTTGGAGATGATCAAAGGACATATATTTTCCATACATAAGATTTTTAACCCTATTTATATTATTATTATTTGAGTAAAACCGTGAAAACCATTTCTGTCTGTTTTAACCTTATGAAATATTTCCAAAGGAAATATTCTCAATAAAATCCTAGAAAATTCCAGTGGTATCCTTAAGCCATATTTGGTGTCCACATAAAGTTTCACCTTGATCCAAGGTGATTAAGGACCCCAAATAACCCTAAAACCTTTCTGTCCACATTGAAATTAGAGCAACTCTACATAGCAAAGTTTGTCCAATAATGCTGAAACTTTGCAGGAGTGCCTAATACCTCAAATGAGAGTTCCACACCAAAAATGGGATTTGTGGGACTTAGTTTGCCCAGACTCTCTTTGGAAGGGACAGATCTGGTCATATAGAGGTATTTTCAAGTTTACAAAGCTAAACATGTCCAATGGAGCTCAAACTTGGTGAAACCGCATGTTTTATCACCAAACCCAAGCCTGTTCAGTTGCAGCACCAGTGGTGGGGTGCAACCCCCTCAAACCATTGTCGAGCACCTTCTGACAGGGGGGAAAAGCACTCTTAGCCACAGCTAAACCCAGCCCCTTTGCCCCAAACTCATAGATTAGGTGGCCAGTATCAAAACCCAACCCCAGTCAACTAGCCCCTCACTGGTTCAAAGTGGAAATGCCAAAAACCCCAATCTAAGCTTCAGTTCAAGGCTGACAGCACCAGTATTTCTTGTCTCCCTTGACCAGCCGAAGCTCCCACGAGACCCAAACGGCTATGCTCACTCCCAGCGAGTGTCATGACATGCTAGACACGTCTAAAGTGCCTCAGAGCGCACCAACATGCCGTGATATGCCAAAACTGTGCTCTGGGCACGCTACAGGAAGCCACCGAGGTGGGGGCGACGCTCTCGGCCAGTTCCAGCCTCCCCCGAGGTGTCCAACCTCTTCCCCGACAACCCCTCTGCGTCAAGCAACGCTCAGGGTGTGACGACCCGAGACCGACGTTCCAGAAGATTCCCCTTCTATTCCGTTTTCATTGTGTGTCTATTTTCTTTTGTCGCATCATGCACATCATCAGCATTGCATCGGCACCCCGTTGCCGCTAGTTTTCAAAACTTGCATCCGTTGTTAGTTGCCGGTTCTCGTTGTTGTTCGTTCTGAGCCCGACCGCACTCGCACGCGCCCGCGGCACCGTCGAAACCCTATTTTTAAAGTGCGTTTAAAACTTTCTCTGTTCGAGGTGAAACTTGGCACACGGTCGCGATTAGTTTTAGCTAGGCCGCCTGTCGAATTTCGTCGCGATCGGAGACCGTCTGGTACCCGAAAGGTCGACCGTAGCGGCACCGTATTCGGGCTACCGTCGGACGTTTGTCGGTGTTTTAAAAATCGTGCCACGCCGCCCGTTCTCCCTCTCGTCTCCGGATATTCCCTCTACACGGCCGCGTACCCATACCCGCGTTCGGAATCGTCGGAATCCGACCCCGCGGTTGGATCCGGATCGCGACTCCGGTTAACCGAGCCCCTCTTTTCTTTATAAATACCCCCATGCATTTTAGACAGCCTTCCTCAAATCCCTCCTCGTTTTCCACGCCCCACCTAAACCTAACCCTAGCCGCCACAGCCTCTCCTCTCTCTCCCCAGCCCCAGCCGCCGCGGGCCCGCCGAGCCCATCTGAGGCCCGCCGGGCCCATCTGCGCGCCGCCGCCCGGACCCGAGCCGCCGCCGCTCCCGTTCTTCCTGCCCGAGCCGCGCCTCCCCGTGGCTCCCTCTCCCGCGTCGCCGCTCCGGCCAGCAGCCACCGCCGCCGGAGCCCTCTGCGCCACCTCGACCCCGACCCGCAGCTCCTCGCCGGAGGTACCCCGCCGCCCGTGGCCACCACGCCTGCCGGAGTCCCTGCCCCCGTCGAGCCACACCGCTGCAACCCAGCCGCCAGGGCGCCGCCTCCTCCCGTCGCCGCCTTGCTGCCTCGCACCGCTGGCGGTCGGATCCGGCGAGGTCCGGCCAGATCCGGCCGGCGCCGCCTCCTCCCGTCGCCTTAGCCTCCCCCTGCAGCAGCTCCCGTCGGTGCCCAGCCCTGCCAGCGCCGCCGTGGCTTCCTGATCGAGGGGACGAGGAGATCGAGCGGGCGCCTGCCGCCTCCTGGCCCGTGCGGGCCGGCCCACCAGCGCCCCTGGGCCTCGCTGCCGCCACCTCGCTCGAGGCCCTTCAGCTCCTCCCGCCTCGTCCTATGGCCCAACAGCACCCAGCGCTGGTCGCGGCCCAAGCAGCCGAGCGTCAGGCCTCCCCAGGCCGAGGCCTCCTCCTCGCTCCACCAGGTCGGCCGGCCCAGGTAAGCCTTGAGGTATTCCCAAGCCAGCGCATTTTATTGCTATGTTGCGCCCAGTTCGGCCCGTAAGAGTGTTTAGGGATTTTCGGATTTATTTCAAATTCCAGAGAAATAGACGTATGTTAAAACGCGTGTATCTTTTAAACCGTTAGTCGGTTTGCGACATGTAGTATATGGATTTCATGTGGTTTTGCGCGTAGAACGCGATTTCACAACTTGCATATTTATTTGACGTAGTTTAACGTGCCAAATGCTTTGTTTAGCGTGCTGTCCCAATAGGGGAACGACCGGTATTTATTTTTCGTGCGTGTCCGGACTGCCCGTATACCGTAGTATAAATGCCCATGTTTTAGGAATCATTTTTGCATGTATTTTAGAGCGGTCATTGATATTTTTTCGTGTAGGGATTGCCGGTAGCTTATTTTTCCGTGTCTAGGTGTTTATCTCGCATTTTGTGTGGCTTTATTTTGTGTAGCAAACCCCACTTATTTTATATGTTTCCGGGGTAGAAAATTCATTGGATTTTTCTGTGCAATTAGATTTAGCTTTTGAGCAAGTTAGTTCACGCGATATTTTTCCGTGATGCCCTTTTGTTTAATTCGTAGGATTTATTCCGTGCCTCGTTTGAATTAGTTGTCAACTAGTGAGTTGATCTTGGATATTTTGTTTAGCCCCTGGTATTTTTGGTTGCCATAGAAATGCATGTTTAGGTGTGTTTTGATTGCCCTCAAGTTGCTAGAAATAGTGCTATTTTAGAGGAGCTGAAATATTTCTAAGTCTGGATTCTGTTATTATTTTGTTGTTGTCTTGTCTTGCTTGTATCTTGTGAGCTGTAGCTCTTTTGGGGTGGTCCATTGGAGTTAGTTGTACCCCTTGTGTTTCTCTAGCATGCTGTGAAGTTTCATGTCATTTGGAGACCTGTAGCTTAGGATTTTGCTGCTGTCAATATTGCTTCAGGCTGAAAACTGCACTTTCAGGAGGTGTTATTTTCACAAAGTCTGAAATAGGTGTGAGATGCCATTTTGTGACTTCTTTTCCTAGTGCTCCTTGATGCCATGCTAGTTGTTGTTGGCTGTTCGTAGTAGAGCTTCTTGCCCTCTTCCGTGCCATGCCTTGATTGAGAATATCGGAGTTGTGTAGCCGTAGTTGTGGGGCGTAGGAAGTGCTATGTGGCTGTTTTTGGCAGATTGTAGTGATTTCTTGTTTTGCTCGTAGATGTTGAACCGTAGCTCCGTTTTGATCGTGTCCTACATGAAACTTGCTTAGAATCTCATGTAGTTTCATTTTCTCTTGCTGTTTGTATGTGTTGTAGTGCTCGTAGCCGCCGTTGCACACATTTTGCATTCATGCCATCATATCTTGCGGTGCTCGTAACTTTTGATCCGTAGCTCCATTGGAGATGTTCTTTATGTCTAGATTGCTTGCCTTGACGCGTAGAATCACGTGAACCTATTTGTTTTTCTGTTTAACAACTAATTAAATGCATTAATTCAGATCTGGACAGAATTGTAAATTAACATGTGAGGTCATTTCGGAGGTGCTATATGTCATTTCTGACCTCATTTAAAATGTCTAGATATGTAGTTTAATTTCCGCTTCACCTCTTGCATGTTTAACCACATTTAATATTGCCGTGTATCTAATCGGCATAGAACTAAATAATTAACGTGGAGTTTCGTCAATATGCAACTCGTTGCATATTGAACTTCACTTAATGTGTAGTTTTGATTGTGTGGAACTGTCATGCCGTGACTTGCATGTATTCAGTAGCTCATGCATCATATGTGCTGTGCATCGTGTGGTGAATTTCGTGTGTTGATTTGTGTTTCCGGTTTGCTTCCTCTCGATAGAGTTCCGCAGCGTGCCGGATTGTGAGGACCCGTTCGAATACGTCGGTTCGTCTGCTTCACGGAGGCATTCTACTTCCAAGCGGGATCTCAGGCAAGATGATCATTTCCCCAGATACCATTACTATCATTGCCATGCTACTTTTACCGTCTCTATCGTTATGTCTCGTTGCCTACCACATGTTAAATATCAGCCTCTCAACAATGCCATGAAACCTTCAACCTGTACGACCTAGCAAACTACTGATTGGCTATGTTACCGCTTGCTTATCCATGTTGTTAGCGTTGCTAGTTGCAGGTGCAGTTGCTTCCATGTGAAAGCATGGGTTCCTTGTCATATCACCATATTAAATGCTATTTAATTTAATGCACCTATATACTTGGTAAAAGGTGGAAGGCTCGGCCTTTCTAGCCTGGTGTTTTGTTCCACCTTTGCCCCCTTAGTTTCGGCTACCGGTGTTATGTTCCATAAACGAGCGCTCGTAACACGATCGGGGTTGTTATGGGGACCCCCTTGATAATTCGTTTTAGATTAAAGCTGGTCTGGAAAGGCCCAACTTTGGTTCTACATTTGCCCAACATAATAATTTTGATAAATTGAAACGCATAGGGAGTTAGCGCTACCCGAGGAGTAATTTTACATAAACAGGGGGGGCCAGTGCTGATGGTGTTGGTCCCAAACGGCCTGCCCGCGGGGCCACCGCGAGGAAACTCGAGGTTTGGCACTCGTAGCTAGTTCCATCCATAGTGTCCTGAGAACGAGATACGCGGCTCCTATCGGGTACGTCGACACGTCGGGCGGCCTTGCTGGATTAGTTTTACCTTTGACGAGATATCTTGTGCATCGGGATTCCGGTGATGCTTTGGGTAATCTCAGAGTTGAGGTTTTCCACTAGGGAATCCGACGAGATCGCGAGCTTCGTGATTGAGGATTTCTATGCGGCTTGTGGTAATTTGTGATGGACTAGTTGGAGCACCCCTGCAGGGTTAAATCTTTCGGAAAGCCGTGCCCGCGGTTATGTGGCAACGTGGATACTTTGTTTAAGACTGGTTCTAGATAACTTGAAGTTAACTTAATTAAAACTTGCCAACTGTGTGCGTAACCGTGACTGTCTCTTTCGTGAGTTCCTTCTCCGATCGAGGACACGGTGGGGTTATGTCTGACGTAGGTAGGTGTTCAGGATCATTCATTTGATCATCAGTAGGCACGTCCGCTATGCATAGATCTTCCCCCTCTTACTTCTTGTACTCGTAAGTTAGCCACCAAATATATGCTTAGCCGCTGCTGCAACCTCACCACTTAACCATACCTCGCCCATTAAGCTTTGCTAGTCTTGATACCATTGGAAATGAGATTGCTGAGTCCCCTGTGGCTCACAGATTACTACAACACCAGTTGCAGGTACAGGTAAAGGTTACTTGACACGAGCGCGTTAACTGTTCATTTCGAGTTGCTTCTTCTTCTTCTTCTTCATCGATCTAGGATGGGTTCCAGGCCGGCATCCTGGGATAGAAAGGATGGACGTCGTTCTCCTTTGGTCGTTCGTTTTCGTCCGTAGTCGGACCCTGCTCTTACTCTTGATGACTATGTAATGTACTAATGTGACTCTGATGTAGCTTGTGGCGAGTGTAATCCAACTTTTTATATATCTTTTCTTTTTAGTACATGTACTTGTAACGATATCCATTCATGCGACACGACGAGATGCGCTTCTATCCCTGACGAGGTCCTCGTGCCAAATTGAGGATGGGGTCGCATCTTGGGCGTGACACAGGGCCCCTCCACTCCCGCGCTAGAGCTCGCGCGACGCATGCCTGCGCGCACCAGAACTGGCCAAGGTCGCACGGCCACGGATGCTCGACTCCTCTCTCTCCCTATGTTGCAGATGCTTCTGGCAGTCCAAAACCACATCCTGAGACCATGATTTCGACCCCAGCTCCTCCCTGCACCCCATGCGCGCCACGGTGAGTCACCGGTGCTCGTGAATTGGCTAACCGTCGCGGGCCTATTTATAGCCCTCCCCCTCGCTCCTGCACCCCTCAGATAGCTTCACCACAACCACTAGCATCTCCCTAGACACCCCAGCAAGCAAGCAGAGCCCTGGTGCTCGAGATCGACCGAGGTCCCTCCGCCTCGGAGCTCCGGTCGATCTCCGGCTACACGACGGCTTCTGCGTCCCTCGACCCACCAAACTGTTCCCCTCAACCCCAGGAAGCTTTCCCCCACTCACCCGAGCATTTCCGTGCCCCTAGCTACCTCCTCAACCACCTCCCAAAACTCCTCCGCCGCGGCCTCATCGTCGCCGGCGAACCCTTGCCTCTCCGTCGCTATTCCGACCAGCAGTAGGTAGGAGGCGTCATGCTGAACCCATTCCTGTCCTTGTTGCGGCTTGAGAACGTCGGCAGCCTCGCCGGCGTGCTCCTCCTCCTCTCTGGCCAGAGGTAGGAGACGACCCCGACAGGTGTGCCCCACCTGTCGGTGGCTCATCTTCCTCCCCCGCCCTGCTCGCAGCCGCTGACCGCAGGGCCCCGCACATCAGGTTCAAACCTGACGGCGCGCGTGCCTGGGCAGGCTGTCGGCTGGCCTTGGGCCGGCCCAGTTCCAGGCCGAGCTAGGCGAGGAACTTAGCCCGTTTTTCTTTTATTTTTAAATTCTGATTTCAAAGATTTTTATAAAAATATTTAACCAGTGTAAAAATATAAATTTTCCAGTTTATTCTTCTAAAAATGTATAGTATTTAATGAGACCAATGGATGAATTTTTCAACAACTATTCTGTTTTACAATAATAAAAAGGACTAAATTGGAATAGTTTTGCTTTTGTTTGGTTGATTTTAAAAATGTTCCTTCATTAGAAACAGAGGCAAATATTTTTCAAAATAACAACTTAGATTTCTTAGTAATATAGAACATTTTTAAAATAACTTTGTGATCTGTTTTTGAGTGAGCTATTTCTTATTTATTCTTTTTACGATGATAGAAAATCCGCATGAACAGGGAATCGGAGCGGAACACCTCGAAGACCCCAGATACCTAGCATACCAAGGCAAGCAACCCTTTGACCATGACTGAGCATAAGTTATATTGCATGTTAAGATAGCAAGTATTTCCATTGCATATGATCATAAGTGCCGGCAAATCATTTGATATGATGTTACCGATGGCTCCTCCGGAGCACATGCATTGTGCTTGATCCTACCCTTTTGAGGATCATGCTATTATCATGTTGACAAGTAATAGTAGAATAATAGCATGAGCATGTCGTTGGAATAAATCAAGAGTTTATGAAAACCCCGTCAGTTGCCACTAAAGCTCGAGGGTAATGATGAGTTAGGTGGCCACTTTTGGTGTAGTGGAGCACCGGGTATTTTGAGTGAGTATGGTTTCGGAATTGGGATTAGATTTATGATGTGTCGACCATCCCAACCTTACCAGTACGACCATGTTACCCCTTATGGGACGGGGCTATGTTGATTACTCTGGTTGGTGCTAGCAAAGAGCCACATTACTAGTGGCGAGAGTGATGTGTGGTCACTCTGGTGATGGGGTCGTGCCAGGTAGGACGACTATGCTATTTTTATGAGTTCCAGGTACACCGTTGGTCCACGCATAGTTGATACTATCCAGAGTAGGTGCGCGTAAGACGTACAACATGTGGGCTGGGTACCAATCGAGTGGACCTTTTTGTTTAGTATCGTTAGGGGAAAGGCATTGATCGGGTACTTACCTCGGATATGTTATATACCGCGAGTCGTGGATGACACGGAAGTTTCCCGGATCTCGTGGGTCCAGCGTACTACCTCTACAGAGTGTAAAACTATTCGAATAGCCGTGTCCATGGTCAAGGACAGTTGGGTAATCCTGCTTAAACTACATCCGGTCGTTTCCGCATAAACCAAGCGTGTGTGAGTGGTGATAAAAAGGTGTTATTATGGAAGTAATGATATGACCAAGTTTGGTGACTTGGCATATATGGTAAACCCGGATGGTTCAGCCCTCGACAGATATATTGATATCTGCAACCTGATCTTCAAAAGTAATTCTTTAACTTGATGCATATTCATGATCATTCCACCAAGACGAGTTACCCCAAAGATGCATGATATTATTATCCTTCACTTTCATTGTTCATATCATGGGCTGTTTGCGAGTACATTCAAAAGTACTCATTGGCTTGCCACTGGTTATATTATTGACCAAACATGGAAGGAAAGGAGTTTGGAGATGAGTACGTCTTCGGAGACGCCCCTGCGAACTAGGACGCTTCCGAGTCAGAATGCCTATCGGTGTAGGCTTGATGGCATGGGCACCCGCTTAGCCCCTATGATTTCCTCTATTAGTTGTACTAGTATGATTTGGCCTTAGGCCCAACCTTGTGAACTTGACCATTCGGTCATGTGATGTAATAATTCGGTACTCGGATGTAAGACTTAATATTCAGTATATGTGTGTTCTGTGAGCATTGATCTCTGGGATCACTGAGCACGATCATTGGCGACCTCGACTTGCAAGTCGGGGTCCCCACAGAGATGGTATCAGAGCCATCCTGACTATAGGAAGCCTTAGGTAGCATGGACGATAGCCAAGACGACTAGTGCACATAGACCTTAACCTAAGATTCTGCACTCACTAAAAACTTTCTAACCCCTCTCCTCTACATCTTGTAGATGGCCGCCGTACCTGAGATGCTTCTCGAGACGGGCTTTCCTCTACTTTTGAGTGATAGCCTCGAGAAGTGTCAAGTACGCCACACGCCCATCTTCCTCTACCACGAGCACTGGGTCAACACCGACACTAAGGAATATCACGTGGACATGATAGTGAAGGCTAATGACTCCCCGACTAGTTGGTTCTTTGAAGGGCCACAGATGGAAGATCTGATGTTGGCAGTGGAGACCGCAGCACGAGAGGCGCTCGTGCGACTCCGCGACATCCTTCCCGAGATTGCTGACGAGCCAGCTACTCGTCATCTACCCTTTGTTAAGGATGGGATAGACGGGAGTTGGACACTAGACCCATCTTCCGAGGACGGGACACCACTGAGGTTTCAGACCTACTCCAGTCTCTCCACCGACACATTGACGCACATTTTGATCAAAGAGACAATAAGGATTCGCCAAGAGCTACACCAAGTCAAGGATCTGCTTCGCACGGAGAAGATGAAGAACTGCAAGGTGAGAAAGGAAGGAACACCCGAAGGACCAGCTGGCTTTGCCTTCCGAGGAGGAATACCATCGCTTCAGGCCACTCCTCTCCAGATTCGTCATCTGACCACGGAAGAGTACAACAAACTCTTCGCTACTTCGCCAACCAAGAGACGCTGTGATGGTCCGCTTCCTTCTCCTACCCCTTCAAAGAAGGGAAGCACTGATAAAGATGAAGATGAAGATAAAGACAAAGATCCCGCAGAACCCGCTTATGAGACTACATAGTCTGCCGCTTAGCATTAGTAGCATAGGCAATTAGGAGTACTCCCCGAGCGTAGGAGTTCATGTATCGGTTAAGTGAACCACGAGTGTTGTGTAAGCATGTTGGATGCAAGTCGCATTCTGCCTTCGGCAGCTTGTGAGCGACTACATCGTCTGTTTTAATCCAATGCATTATCTCTTTCAAAAACCTTTGATTAAAAATTTCACACTAGCACAACACCAGACCACCTCTTTACTAGAGCATAATCCCTTATGATTCCACCAGTGCTACAGGATGGTGAATGCTACCCGCAACAGCACCTTCGGCAACCCCGGCTCTGCCTCTTCGAGTCAGTAGCAGGGAACCTGAGGGGAAGCTCAAGCTGGAGATCACCACGAGCAGCAAGACGATGTTCCACCGCCACCGCCCCTCCTGAAATCTTGACTATGGCTCAGTTCCTTCAAGCTCTCTGGGAGGAACGTCAAGCCAGCAATACCGCTATTCAGCAGCTGGCTCAAACCTCGGTGAACAACCCGCCGCAGAACGGGAATGGTAATGGTCGCTCTACTCTCTCTGAGTTCATGCGAACTACGCCACCCATATTCACGGAGACGACTGGACAATTGGATGTTGATGACTGGATCCGTACTATTGAAGACCTCCTTGCGCTGGTCAAATGCACCGATGATCATGAGAAGGTCCTCTATGCTTCTCACTATATCGGTGGCACAACCAGAGCTTGGTGGGATGGATTTCAGATCATGCGTGAAGGGCAAGTCATCACTTGGGCTAGTTTCAAAGATGGATTCCACGCTGCTCACATTCCCCGTGGAATGATGACCATTAAGAAGTGGGAATTCCGAGCCTTAAGGCAAGGAAGTGGATCCGTTAAGGAGTATTTGCAGAAGTTCAACCTCCTGTCAAGATACGCACCCGAAGACGTCAACACTGAGGCCGCCAAAGTGGTACGCTTTATGGGAGGACTACATCAGTCACTCCAGTATCAACTGGTTGTTTGTGAATGCGAGACCTTTAGCGATCTGGTTAATAAGGCCCTTATGTTGGAAGACAAGCGTCGTGCTATGGACGACACCTGTAAGCGCAAGCTAATAGTTAGTGGAGGACTGAGTAACCTGAAGCCACACCCATGGCAGTCAGCTCCAGCAAGACCCAATTATCAGCAGCATCATTACAAGTATCCAACATTTCGGCAGAACTACCAGCCTCAGCAGCAAGTCAACACCAAGCCAGCAATCACTTTGCTGAACAATTGTGGAGTCAAGACCAATCTTCCCGCACAAGTTACATGTTTTGGATGTGGATAAACAAGGCACTATTCCAGACAGTGTCCCAATAAGAAGCGTGACGCACCGCGCCCCAATGCACCAAACCCAGGCCAAGGAGCACCACATAGGAATCAGGCTCCCCGCAATCCACAGTATCACAACAAGGGGCGCATTAATCATATTTCCGCAGAAGAGGCGCAAGAAGACCCGGACTACATTTTGGGTACGTTCCTCGTCAACTCTACCCCAGCAACAGTATTGTTTGTTTGTGGTGCTTTGCATTCTTTTGTTACACAAAGATTTGCGGAAAAATGTGGTTTGAAACCTACCCTACTTCCCGGGCACATGGCAATTCAAACCCCGGGAGGAGTATTGAGGACCAACCTAGGATGTAGGAAGGTCGGGATAGTTTTTAATGGGACGAGCTTCTTAGCGGATCTCCTTGTGCTTAAGTCGCAAGGCCTAGAAGTAATTCTCTGCATGGATTGGTTGGCGTAGCATCAAAGCATCTTGGACTGTGCCAACAGGGCCATTACCATGACAAGCGACCAAGGGGTCAAAGTCAAGTATGTCTCTGAGCCAGTACCCGCTTGAGTACCACGGGTTAACAGCCTATGAGAGGTAGAACTCAATCGAGTGCCAATAGTTTGTGAGTACCCGGACGTCTTTCTTGATGAGCTACGAGGGATGCCTCCTGACCGAGACATCGAGTTCATCATTGGGCTCATGCCCGGATCGAGGCCTATCTATAAGAAGCTTGACAGGATGGGATCCGAAGAGCTGGCGGAATTGAAGAAGCAGCTCGATGAGCAACTCAGGAAAGGGTTTATTCGTGTGAGTGCGTCACCTCGGGGATCACCTGTTCTCTTCGTGTCCAAGAAGGATGGAACCATCAGACTCTGCGTCAGTTACCATTCTCTCAATGAGGTCACGATCAAGAACAAGTATCCACTCCCCAAGATTGAAGACTTGTTTGATCAGCTAAATGGAGCTAAGGTATTCTCCAAGATCGATCTCTGATCTGGGTATTACCAATTGAAGATCCGACCCGAAGATATACCCAAGATTGCGCTCGTGACCCTAAACGGTCTGTACGAATGCACCGTCATGTCTTTTGGATTGACTAATTCCCCAGCTTACTTGATGTACCTCATGAACAAGGTCTTCATGGAATACCTGTGTAAGTTCGTCGTCGTATTCTTTGATGACGTAGTAATCTTTTCCAAGTCCGAAGAAGAGGATGAGCAACACTTGAGGTCAGTGTTGGAAAAGCTTCGAGAGCACCAACTTTATGCCAAGTTCAGCAAGTGCCAATTTTGGCTGAACGAAGTTGGATTCTTGGGTCATACCATGACAACAAGTGGTTTGGCAGTTGATCCCTCCAATATTACTACGGTAACCATCTGGCAATCACCAATTGATGTGAAGGAAGTTAGGAGTTTTCTCGGACTCGCGGGATATTGCCGCAAGTTTGTAGAAGGATTCTCCCGCATCGCTCGACCTATTACTCAGCTCTTGAAGAAAGGCAAGAAGTTCGAATGGATGCCGGAGTGTGAAGCAAGCTTCCAAGAATTGAATAAGAGATTAACTACCGCCGTGGTATTGGCCACTCCAGTTATCAGCAAGGAGTTTGTGATATATTGTGATGCCTTCAGGACTGGGCTCGATGGGGTTCTAATGCAGGATGACAGAGTCGTGGCGTATCTGTCACGACAACTGCGCCCGCATGAGGAGAACTATGCCACCCATGATCTCGAATTGGCAGCAGTAGTGCATGCCCTGAAGACATGGCGACATTAACTTCTGGGGAAGCGATGTGAAATATACACTAACCACAAAAGTCTGAAGTATATCTTCACCCAAAGGGTGTTGAATATGAGGCAACGAAGATGGTTGGAGTTAATCAAAGACTACGACCTCAGCATTCAATATCACCCCGGTAAGGCCAATGTAGTGGCTGATGCCTTAAGCGGGAAGACCGTCACGTTGAACGTCATGCTCAAGGAAAGGCAACCTACCTTGTATGAGGAATTGGAAAACTTTGGTTTGGAGCTAGTAGAATCAGGATTCCTAGCCAACCTCGAAGCCAAACCGACGTTGGTTGATGGTATCAAGGAGGCCTAGAAGGTTCATAAGAGCATCGAAGGCATCAATAAGAAGATTCAAGAAGGCAAGGCCCCAGGATTCTCGGTGGATGAACAAGGAGTAGTGTGGTCTGGGAAACGTATATGCGTACCCAACAAGGCTGAACTCAAGGACTTGATCCTACAGGAAGCACATGGTACACCCTACTCTATTCATCCCGGAGGTACCAAGATGTATCAAGATCTCCGAGAAAGAATCTGGTGGCATGGTATGAAGAGGGAAATATCATCTTATGTTGCAAAGTGCGACGTGTTCCAGCGAGTCAAGGATTTTGAAGTGGGACAACCTCTCCAAGTGCCAGAATGGAAGTGGGACAAGATAGGCATGGATTTTGTTACCGGCCTACCGAGGTCACGCAGAGGCCATGACTCTATATGGGTCATTGTCGACCATCTGACCAAGGTGGCCCATTTCATTCCAGTCAACACCACTTATGATGGGAACAAGTTGGCTAGTCTCTACATTGAGCGTATTGTAAGCCTTCACGAAATTCCCAAGGAGATTGTATCTGACCGAGGCACGCAGCTCACCTCAAGATTTTGCAAGAAGTTCCAAGAAGCCCTCGGAACCAAGCTCTCTTTCAGCACCGCTTTCCACCGGCAAATGTGCGGACAAACAGAAAGAGTGAATCAGATACTCGAAGATATGCTCCACGCTTGTTTCTTGGCACATGGTGCCAAATGGGAAGAGTGTCTGCATTCGCTGAGTTTTCATACAACAATAGCTACTAGTCCAGTCTCTAGATGGCCATATTTGAAGTGTTGTATGGACGGAAATGCCGCACCCTGCTCAACTGGTCCGAAGCGGTGAAGGGCTGATTTTCGGGCCAGAAGTTTTGCACAAGGCAGAAGAGAAGGTGCAACTTGTCCGAGAAAATCTAAAGGCAGCCAAGTCGCGACAAAAGAGCTATGCGGATTCTCGCCGCAGGGATGTGGAGTTCATTCCTGGAGACCAGGTGTACCTCCATGTCACACCTCTAAAGGGAACCAAGTGTTTCCATGTTAAAGTGAAACTCGCTCCAAGGTTCGTTGGACCTTTTAAAGATCACGGCAAGGCACAGAGAAGTTGCTTATCAGTTGGAGCTACCCCCGGAACTTTCGGGTGTGCACAATGTGTTCCACGTGTCACAACTCCGAAAGTGTCTTCAAGCGCCAAACCGTTCTGATCTTTACAAGGACATTGACCACCAGGCCATTGACCTTCAGCCAGATCTCACCTACCGAGAGAAGCCAATCCGCATTCTGGATGAAGCTAGGCGTTGCACCAGAAGCCGCACCATCAAGTATTTCAAGGTTCAGTGGAGCAACCACACCCAAGCCGAATCAACATGGGAGCGTGAAGACTATATCCGATCTGAGTTTCCGGACCTTTTTAACACCTAGCTTAGGAATCTTGGGGACGAGATTCTTATAAGGGGGATAGGTCTGTCACACCCTGTTTTTACTACCACTTTCTGTGTATGCAAAAATCTCAGGTTCTTAAAACCTTTTCAAACTAATGATGTCAGTGCCATGATTGTCATTGTATGCTTGTGTGTTTGATCATGTGATGATAAAACCCCCATTTTTCAATATTGAGTTGTTTCCAAAAACCCTTTTCTTATTTCTCGTTAAGTTAAAAACCCTACTTTGAGTTGCACTACATGCCCTTGATGGCAAGGAGTGTTCTTACCCAAAGTTGGAGATCTGATTTTAGCTTTATTATTGTGCTCCAAAACCAAAAAATAATTATTTTTAGAATTGTTTTCTTAATTTATTTAAAAGTCCATTTCTGAGGCCAGAATTGGTATTCCTACATGGAAAAATACTTTTCTGCCTTAGAAAAATCTGATTAAATTTGGAGACGATCACAAGGACATATATTTTCCATACATAAGATTTTTTGCCCTATTTATATTATTATTATTTGAGTAAACCCCTTAAAACCATTTCTCTTTGTTTTGACCTTTTGAAATATTTCCAAAGGAAATATTCTCAATAAAATCCTAGAAAATTCAAGTGGTATCCCTAAGCCATATTTGGTGTCCACATAAAGTTTCACCTTGATCCAAGGTGATTAAGGACCCCAAATAACCCTAAAACCCCTTCTGTCCACATTGAAGTTAGAGTAACTCTACATAGCAAAGTTTGTCCAATAATGCTGAAACTTTGTAGGAGTGCCTAATACCTCAAATGACGGTTCCACATAAAAAATGGGATTTGTGGGACTTAGTTTGCCCACACTCTCTTTGGAAGGGACACATCTGGTCATATAGAGGTATTTTCAAGTTTACAAAGCTAAACTTGTCCAATAGAGCTCAAACTTGGTGAAACCCCATGTTTTAGCACCAAACCCAAACTTGTTAAGTTGCAACACCAGTGGTGGGGTGCAACCCCCTCAAACCACTGTCGAGCACCTTCTGACAGGCTGGGAAAAGCCCTCTTAGCCACAGCTAAACCCAACCCCTTTGCTCCAAACTCATAGATTAGGTGGCCAGTATCAATACCCAACCCCAGTCAACTGGCCCCTCACTGGTTCAAAGTGGAAATGCCTAAAACCCCAATCTAAGCTTCAGTTCAAGGCTGACAACACCAGTATTTCTTGTCTCCCTTCACCACCGGAAGCTCCCACGAGACCCAAACGGATATGCTCACTCCCAGCTAGTGCCATGACATGCTAGACACGTCCAAAGTGCCTCGGAGCGCATCACCATGCCGTGGCATGCCAAAACTGCACTCTGGACGGGCTATAGGAAGCCACCGAGGTGGGGGCGAGGCTCTCGGCCAATTATAGCCTCCCCCGAGGTGTCCAACCTCTTCCCTGACAAACCCTCTGCATCGAGCGACCCTCACAGCCCCTCCTCTCCTGCGCTAAACCTCGCGTGACGCATGCCCGCGCTCACCAGAACCGGCCAAGGTTGCGCGGCCACGGATGCTCGACTCCTGTCTCTCCCTATGTTGCAGATGGTTCTGGCAGTCCAAAACTACGTCCTGAGACCGTGGTTTCGACCCCTGCTCCTCCCTGCACCCCCATGCGCGGCACGGTGAGTCATCGGCGCTCCCGAATCGGCTCACCGTCGTAGGCCTATTTATAGCCCTCCCCCTCGCTCCTGCAACACTCAGATAGCTTCACCACGACGACTAGCTCCTCCCTAGCCACCCCAGCAAGCCAGTAGAGCCCCGGTGCTCGAGATCGACCGAGGCCCCTCTGCCTCGGAGCTCCGGTCAATTTCCAGCTACACGACGGCTCATGCGTCCCTCGACCTACCAAATTGATCCCCTCAACCCCAGGAAGCTTTCCCCCAACTCGCCCGAGCATTTCCGTGCCCCTAGCTACCTCCTCCACCACCCCAAACTCCTCCGCCGCGGCCTCCGCGTCGCCCGCGAACCCTTGCCTTTCCGTCGCTGTTCCAACCACCAGCAGGTAGGCGTCATCATGCTGAACCCATTCCTGTCCCTCTTAGGGCTTGAGAACGTTGGCAGCCTCGCCGGCGTGCTCCTCCTCCTCTCTGGCCATAGGTAGGAGACAACCCCGACACGTGTGCCCCACCTGTCGGTGGGTCAGCCTCCTCCCCCGTGCTGCCCGCAGCCGCTGAGCGCAAGGCCACACGCGTCAGGTTCAAACCTGACGGCGCGCGCATCTGGGCAGGTTGTCGACTGGCCTTGGGCTGGCCCAGTTCCAGGTCGAGCCAGGCGAGGAACTTCGCCCGTTTTACTTTTATTTTTTAATTCTGATTTCAAATATTTTTATAAAAATATTTAACGAGTGTAAAAATATAAATTTTCCACTATTATTATTCTAAAAATTTGTAGTATTTAATGAGACCAATGGATGAATTTTTCAACAACTATTCTATTTTACAATAAGAAAAAGGACTAAATTGGAATAGTTTTGCTTTTGTTTAGTTGATTTTAAAAATGTTCCTTCATTAGAAACAGATGCAAACATTTTTCAAAATAACAGCTTAGATTTATCAGTAATATAGAACATTTTTAAAATAACTTTTTGATCTGTTTTTGAGTGAGCTATTTCTTATTTATTCTTTTTATGATGATAGAAATTATGTGTGACGAGGGAATCGGAGCGTAAGACCTCGAAGACCCCGGATACCTAGCAGACCAAGGCAAGCATCCTTTGACCATAACTGAGCATATGCTATATTGCATGTTAAGATAGCAAGTATTTCCATTGCATATGATCATAAGTGCCGGTAAATCATTTGATATGATGTTACCAATGGCTCCTCCAGAGCACATACATTGAGCTTGATCCTACCCTTTTGAGGATCACACTATTATCATGTTGACAAGTAATACTAGAATAATAGCATAAGCATGTTGTTGGAACAAATCAAGAGTTTATGAAAACCCCGTCGGGTGCCACTAAAGCCCGAGGGTCATGATGAGTTAGGTGGCCACTTTTGGTGAAGTGGAGCACCGGGTATTTTGAGTGAGTATGGTTTCGGAAATGGGATTAGATTTATGATGTGTCGACCGTTCCAACCTTACTAGTACGACCACGTTACGCCTTATGGGACGGGGCTATGTTGATTACTCTGGTTGGTGGTAGCAAAGAGCCACATTACTAGTGGCGAGATTGATGTGTGGTCATTCTCGTGATGGGGTCATGCCAGGTAGGACGACCATGCCATTTTTATGAGCTCCAGCCACACTGTTGGTCCTCGCATGGTTGATACTGTCCAGAGTCGATGCTCGTAAGTCGTACAACATATGGGCTGCGTACCAATCGAGTGGACCTCTTTGTCTAGTATCATCAGGGGAAAGGCCTTGATCGGGTATCATCAGGTAATCCTGCTTAAACTACGTCCAGTTGTTTCCGCATAAACCAAGCGTGTATGAGTGGTGATAAAAAGGTGTTATTATGGAAGTAATGATATGACCAAGTTTGGTGACTTGGCATATATGGTAAACCCGGATGGTTCAGACCTCGATAGATATATTGATATCTGTAACCTGCTCTTCAAAAGTAATTCTGAAAGTGTGTTATATCGACTAGAGGGGGGTGACTAGGAGATTTTTAGAATTTCATCACTTAGGAAATTCCTTTTGAGGAAATTCCTCACTGATGACTAACTTGCAGCGGAAAAAGCAAAGGATCAGAAGTGCAAAGTACCACTACATCAGTTTTTCAGGGTGAAGAATATGAAAAACAGTTTGCACAGTAAGCAGGCATGGAGAAAACAGATGAGGATTAACTCGTGTGAAGAATTTGGGGTTGAGGAATTTCAGAGAAAGTCTTCAGCAAATTCTTGAAACAATGACAATGAAAATCATCAACATACAATCTGAGGAATGTATAGAGTTGAAGAAATAGAACCCGTTTCACAGTGAACACAGTGGTTGATGACCCAGTTCCAACTGCTATGATAGTTGTAGATCTGGTTTGGAGCGGCTTGGTATTGAAACCAAAAGACACACAGTCCCGGGACGCACATTCCCTACCATATTCTCTTTGGGCTAAGAACACACAGTCCTCGCCCAACACACTTGGTAAGTCTTCAGGGCAGACCTCCAAACCCTCATAAACTTGGTCACCTAGCAATCCACAATTGACTACTGGATTGCTCTAGACCATGACGCCTAACCGTGCGGAGAATGCACAGTCATCAAAAGTAAAAGTCTTCAGTCCCACACAGGAACAACTTCTTCAGTGATGCTCAATCACTTAGTTTTCGGTTTGTGGTTTGGTGTTTGGGGTATTTCCTCACTGATGAATTACTCTCGAAGACTCTGAGGAATTTGGCTTGCTCTTATGACAAGTGTCAGTTTCCAACGAAGCAGCCAACCAGCTAATGGTTGTGTGTGGGGGGGGGGCTATTTATAGCCTAGGAGCATCCCAACATGGTTTGACATTAATGCCCTTAAATAATATGACCGTTGGTGTGGATAAGACCAATGATGTGGCGTGACTTGCGGTAACGGTCGGGAACCTCAACTGTGAGAGTCCTCATGTCTCTCATATTCCTCACTTGAGGCTTTTGGTAGGATTAGGCTTGGGTTGAGCATCATGAGGAAATTCATTCCAACGTGTTACTTTGACCCCCTTTAACAGTACGGTGTTAATATGACTCAAAAGTGAAGAGGATAAAACAGACAGAATAAATCTTCATGCTTCAAAATCTTCAGCTTGTTTTTCTTCAAGACACACCGAATTCCTCATCTTCAATTTCTTAATGAGGAATATCAATTTCATCACAATTCCTTCCCGATTCAATTCTTCAGCTTCAGACCAATTTCTTGAGCCGAAGATATACATTTTTAGGGGTCGATATTCGTCGAATATTTCAAACTCCTCAGCGGCTTATAGATCCTACGTACACTCATGAACATATTAGATACTTAACCTATAAGTTTTCAAACCACCAAAATCACTAAGGGGCACTAGATGCACTTACAATCTCCCCCTTTTTGGTGGTTGATGACAATTAGGTTAAGTATTCAACATGGATAAAAATAGGAAGTGTAAATATTCATTTGAGGAATTTGAAATCAAGATTCAGAGAGACTCCCCTTGAAGATGTGCATATCTTGAGGATTTTGCTTTTCACAGCAAATGCACATTGATGATTTATATCATGGAGATCTCCCCCCGAGTCTTGTAAATCATTTATACATATGACATATAGTATGAAGAAATTGAGGATGCATGATGACAAATGGTATCTGAAGAATTCCAGCATGCGTGCATTAATATTTTGAGGAATAAGCATGCGAAGAAAAACGTTCAAAAGCATCATAGTACCATTGGGCTTAAGTTACAACTCATTACATAAAACACTTCAGAAGAGCCAAGAGTTTGTAACTTAAATAAAGTTTATAAGCCCCCAAAATATATCCCGCGTGAAGACTAACTCTCAGATTTCTCCCCCTTTGTCATCAAGTGACAAAAAGGGACAAACTGAGGACTAACGCCCTGTGAAGACTTTCACTTCTTGGCAGTTGATGAAGACGCGTGAGGATTCTTGGGAGCAGACTTCCTCCTTAGACCAGTGGTAGTATCTTGTTGGTCTTCATGTGATTCAGCAGTGCGGAATGAAGAAAACGAACTGTCCTCAAGGTCTGGAACTGGAATTGGTCTGAATTTCTTCTTTGGTGGCCACGACCAGTCAAAGTCCTGTGCAAACTCCAATTCTTCAAGTTCTGCTGGAGTCTTCAAATGAGCCAGTGTGGCCCAGGTGCGATCAAAAACCTCATGAAAATAATGATGATTAAGCTTCACGGCATTCTAAGTTTCATTAAGGGTTTTCGCAATGGCGCCGAACTAGCGTTTGACCCACTTGTGATTTCGATCAACCTTTTGGTGAAGACTGAGAAGAAGCTCTGTGGTATTCATCACCCTTGGAGCAACAAGACTTGGTGGATGGGTTTCAGTGTCATCCCATGAGGAATATGCATCAAGCTCTCGGAACTGGTCATCAAGGGGCCGCCTGCCTTCATCAATAACAGACTTGCCTTTTCCTTCAACAGGCTTGAAAGTCTTTTTGTTGACCCTCAGTGGAGGCATATATCCTTGGTGATTATTGAAATCAGCGTCATAGTTGATGCCTGACCTTCGTCTAATGAATCTCATGATCCATGGAGCGTAAATCTTCAGGTCAAAAGGGGACATAGCATTTTCGGCCAGAGTCCTCAAGAAGAAATCATGAATGTTGATGGGAATGCCATGGATGATGTTGAAGAGGATATTCTTCATGATGCCTAAGACGTCTTCTTCATCATCATGACCCTTGATAGGCGCAAGAACACTGCAGAGGATTCTGTAAACAGTCCTAGGTTCATACTTCAGCTCATGGACCAGGAAGGTTGTTCTTGGTGGTTGCCCCTTGGCCAAAGGCTTCATGAGGACTTCCATCAGCTTATTTGGCAGCTCCCGTTCATCATACAACTTCACAGCCTGCTCTAAGGGAATTGACACAAGAAGTTCTCGCAGCAGCTCATTGGCAGGAGCCTTGAAGTGTGTGTGCTGCGTCATCCAGTCCAGCACCAAAGTGTTGATATCTGTTGGATCTCCAGAGATGTGTAGAGTTGCATAGAATTGAAGAACAATGTCGTTGTTCCAATCGCAGATATCAGAGCACATGGGGAGCAGTCCTGCTTCATGAAGAACGTTGAGGACTGGAGCAACGCACGAAATTTCTTCAAGCTCAACATGAGGAATATGCCTGTGCTGGAAAATCTTGTTTCTTCCACACATCACAGATGCATAGTAGTTGAGCTGTGTCCTACTCCAAAACTTCAGGTGCCTGATGCGAGGCTTGTCATAGGGATTTTCTTCGATGAAGTACATGCGTTCTTCAAAGAAGGATTCCTTTTGAAACTTTGGCCGCTTGGAGAACGGCTGACGCTGCATCGACTGAAGGTTTTGCTTCTTCCCTTGAGAGGATACAATCATCGCAGTTTCTGGATTGATGACGACAAGAGCATTCTCTGGATTTGGTGCGGGGGCATTTTACTCAGCATGTTCCTCAGGATGAGGAATTTTATCTGCTTGTGCTTCAGGCTGACGAGCTTGCTCTGGTTGAGGAATGTGATCAGCTGGAGCCTCTGGTTGAGGATCTTGCTTAGGAGGAGGAATTGTTTCATCTAGAGCCTCAGGTTGATGATTTTGCTCAGGATTTTGATTTTCTTCATGCTCAGGGTTTTCTCCTTGATTTTCCTCAGCTTGAGGGGTTTTCTTGGTGGAGGAGCTAGATTCATCAGCTGGTTCAGCTGATCCTTGAGCAGGTTCTTCAGGAGGAATGAAGGTCTGAGGACTGTCATCAATCCGAATTTCCTCATCAGTGTGTTCCTCAGACGCAGTATTGTTCATTTCCTCATCAGTCAAGTGCTCCTTGTCTTCTCTTTCGAAGGGAGTCATCTCATAAGATGGAGCAATGTTGAGAGGCACAGGATCCAGAGGTGCATTTTCATCAAGAAATTTGAGGCGCTTGGCCTCAGTTGATTCTTCTGTTGAGGAAGCTTTTCTCTTCTTGGCTTCCTTTTCAGCAGCTCTGGTCTTCTTCATGTCTGATGCAGACGGAGTCATTTTCTTCACCTTTGAAGATTTTGGTGAAGACGTTTTCTCTTCAGGAGGCGGAGACACATCCGTCCTGTCAGTTTCCTCACCTGAAGCAGTTTCTTCAGCTGGAACAGAGTCATCAGCTGGCTTAAATGCATCAGCTGGAGCAGTTTCATCAGCTGGAACAGAGTCGCCAGCTGGAGTTTCCATGGTTATTTCCTCAATAGCCGGTTCATCAGCACGGCTTTCTTGAGGGATTTCCTCAGCATGAGCAGTTTCCTCAGCTGGTTCCTCAATCTGAGGTTGCGGTGTTGTTGCTGGAGGGGCAACCTTCTTGTTGTAATCATCAACTGCATCAGTAGCAAATTTGATGAAATTGTTCTTGAGACTTTGACGATCAGAGAGTTTAGTGTACTTGTCAGTCAAAGTCTTCAATTCTGCCTGAGTGGACACAAGTGCATCATGCGTCAGGTTGAGGAGATTCTGTCTGAGGAATTTCTCCTTTTTGAGCTTCGCAACCTTAACTTGTTTGTCTTGTGTCTCTTTCCACTTGGCCTCGTTGATGAATGTGGCCACCATGTGGCTGATGCATGGGGAAGCTTCAAATCATCAATAGGAGTGTTGGGGTCCTCATACCATATGTTGATGTAATCCAAGAGGACTTTTGGGTCCATGGCCAGAGGAATGGCGCTGCCTGAAGCGTGTGCTACCCTCTCCTGTTTGTTTCTAATGATGGCTTGCAGAGTCTCATCATCATATTCATCACTACCTTCTGATGCAGAAGGGACTTTGATGATTTTGCCAGGGCTTTGTCTGGTTCCTCCCGAGCAGTCACCTTAGTCTTCATTGGAGTTGGTGAAGACTTTGTCTCAGAATTGTTGCAGAAGGAACAGAGGAGCTGGAGACAGTAGGCAGTTGCTTCACAATCTGCTTGTGTTCAGGCTTTGAAGCCTTTGGTGGTGCTGAGGGTTTTGGTGCGGATGCTGGTGCAGCTTTCTGAGGCATTTTCTCCTGAGGCTTTGAAGCCTTTGGTTTCGGTGGCACAGACTTCATTTCAGGAATGGCCGTACCAGAAGTTTCAGCTGCACAGGAGGTGGCGGCAGTTGCAGCAGCAGCAAATTCTTCATTGAATTTCCTCATGGCGGCTTCTGCTTGCTTCTGAAGCTTTGACAAATGTTTTGACTTTTCTTCAGGATAGTCCTCAATTGTCTTGAGGCTTGACGGGTGTGCATCCTGATAATCCTCAAGAGGAGGCCGTTTGCCAGGAGGCTTCAGAGCGAATTTCTTCGCGTACATGGGAGTGACGAATTTGTATTCTTTCCACTCCTTAGCCCACCGACGTTCTATCTTTTGAAGCCTTATCTTCCTCTTGGGCATAGTCTATTGCTCATCAGGCGTGCAGTATTCCAAGTATATATCCTCAGGGATATCAATGGCAGTGTTCTGCTCGAGCTTCTTGCCATCCTTTTGCTTCCTTTCATCCTCCATTTTCTTCACCTAAGGCTTTTGCTGAGGAAATTGAACTCTTGAGCATTCTGATGAAACTTGCAGATTTTCTTTAAGAAACGCTGCAAATGAGTTAAGTTGATAAGAACCTAGAGATTCATGAGCTGACATTTTTGTACCTGTGAACAGAGTATAGTTGCGAGAAATTTGGAGAGGTTATGTGCGTTCTGAGATTTGATGAACTGAAAAAAAATTAAAGTTGAGGAATTTGACCAATGGGTTGAGGAATTTGTCTAAGCACTCTGTTCTTGGGTCCCAGAGTTGTACAAATTTGAAAATTTGCACAATTGAGGAATCTCCTGTAGATGCTTAGTGAAATTCATCAATAGTTGAGGAATAAGCAGTGTTTGAGGAATAGAGACTGATGGATACTTCAGGAAAAACAGATTTCACACATCTACGGTAAAATAGTAGATCGAAAGAGGTGTAAAAATAGGGTTTTTATTTACCCTATAAAGCGCGCACAAAGAACAGAGAAGGAAGTAGCAGTAGATGCTCTTCAGTGCGAGTCCACTACGCCCTAACTCGGCAACAGAGGACAGCTACGGCGGCGGCGGACGAAGATGATTCGGTTCCGGCGTGGTTTCGGCGACGGAGAGGTCGAGGCCGTCAAGCTTTTCCTCGCCAGCGACGAGACTTCCAGCGGTGGATCTAGGGCTTTGAGCTTTGCTGTAGCAGGAGGGCGATGGGACGAAGAAGATTTTACTGAAGGGGTATGGGGACATATTTATAGCCAGGTGGTAACTGTTGGTGCAAAAGTATCGGACCAAATAGCCCGTGTCTCTACGTCTCCGCAAGACACGTGTAGCCCACGACCTAAGTGGTGGAGATCATGGTTATCCGAACGTGGAAAGTGGGATTCAGTTACTGTGTAACAATAAAAAATATTTTTGAAGATTTGAGGATTTTGTTACAAAATCATCAACTGACAAGGATGCAGTGAGGATTTTGAACAAAGTTTCAAGTAGAACGCATATGAAGAATTGAATAGACTGGGTGAGATTAGCATAGAGGGAAAGTAGGGTCCGATCACATTCATTTAGATGAAATATCAAAATGAAGAAATAGCTATAAGTGAATGAGGTTGAGGACTTTGAAATCACAGTCTATCTAGGCAAACAAAAATCATCAAGTGTTTTTGGAGATTTGAGGATTTTGTGACAAAGCGTCATGATGATGAATTTTAGTTTTGAAGAAAAGCAAGTTTGAAGAACAACTGTTTTGAAGAAAATCAACTTTTGAAGAAAATCAGCTATGAAGAAAGTCAACTTGAGGAATTTCAACTTGGGTGGTGGTGTGACCCACCATATAAGAATGTTGATCTCAGACGCCGCGTACAATTGTCGTAGGGCCCTGAGAATCAATTTCTTCGTTGATTTCCTCACACTAAGAGTTATATTCTTCATTAGTTGAAGAAAATCGATTCTTCATGTGTTGCACATCTAAGTCATCAATTTTGCATAAGTGTTAGGATGTGTGCATCTTTTTACAAAACATTTGAGGATTCTAAGATATTTAGCTCACGCCACAACTTGCAAAACCTTTTCTCATCCAAGGGCTTAGTGAAGATATCTGCCAGTTGATCGTCAGTCTTCACATGGTCGTTGAGGATATTGCCCTTGAGGATATGGTCCCGAAGAAAATGATGACGAATCTGGATGTGCTTGGTCTTCGAGTGCTGTACTGGGTTGTATGCAATCTTGATTGCACTCTCATTGTCGCAGTAGAGAGGCACATTCTTCATGTTGATGCCGTAGTCCTTGAGGGTTTGCTTCATCCATAGGAATTGAGCACAATATGAACCAGCAGCAATGTACTCAGCTTCGGTAGTGGAGAGTGAAATGCAGTTCTGCTTCTTTAAGGACCAGCAGACTAGTGATCTTCCGAGGAAATGACATGTGCGAGAGGTTGACTTGCGATCCACACGGTCACCAGCATAGTCAGAATTAGAATATCCCACAAGATGAAGATTTGAGCCCTTGGGGTACCATAATCCTAGTGTTTGTGTGTGAGCTAAGTATCGAAGAATATGCTTCATAGCCTTATGGTGTGATTCCTTCGATTTTGCTTGAAAACGTGCACACATGTGAACACTAAGCATTATATCTAGCCTAGATGCACATAAATACAGTAAAGAGCCAATCATGGAGCGATATACCTGCTGATCGAATTCTTTACCATTTTCGTCAGTGCGGAGGTGGCCATTGGTAGGCATTGGAGTCTTGGCACCTTTGCATTCATGCATGTCAAATTTCCTCAGCACATCCTTGAGGTATTTCTCGTGTGATATGAAGATTCCATTGCGTTGTTGACGAATTTTAAGACCTAAGAAGAATTTCAGCTCCCCCATCATGGACATCTGATATTCTTCACTCATCATGTAAGAAAATTCATCACTGTAACGTTTGTCAGTACATCCAAATATGATATCATCGACATATATCTGGCACACAAATAGTTGATTATCATAGGATTTAGTGAAAAGAGTTGGATCGAGTGAACCATGTTTGAAGCCTTTCTTCATGAGGAATTCCTTCAATGTATCATACCATGCCCGAGGGGCTTGCTTGAGACCTTAGACCGCCTTTTTGAGTCTGAAGACTTTGTCTGGATTCTTTGGATCCTCAAAACCTGGGGGTTGAGCAACATATACTTCTTCCTCAAGCTTACCATTAAGGAATGCACTTTTCACATCCATTTGATATAAGATGATGTTATGATGATTAGCATAATCAAGTAGTATTCGAATAGCTTCAAGTCTAGCAACAGGTGCATAAGTTTCATCAAAATCTATTCCTTCAACCTGTGTGTAACCTTGGGCTACAAGTCGTGCCTTATTCCTCACCACTTGAGCATCCTCATCTTGCTTATTTCGGAAAATCCACTTGGTGCCGATGATATTGTGCTTGTGAGGATCTGGTCCTTTGACAAGCTCCCATACGTCATTCAGCTTGAATTGAAGAAGTTCGTCTTGCATGGCTTGGATCCACTCCGGTTCCATGGAAGCCTCAACAACTTTTGAAGGTTCTTTGATAGACACAAAGGAGAAATGCCCACAACAGTTAACTAAGTGTGAAGTTTTTGAGCGAGTGAGAGGACCTAGCGCGTTGATGTCATTGAGGATTTTGTCAAGTTCCACTTCATTTGCAATCCTCGGATGAGCTGGTTGAGGATTTTGTCTGGGCTGAGGAATTAGTTCTGGAGCAATTTCCTCAGGAGCATCTTCTTGATTTTCATCAGTGCTGGCAATGATTTCTTCATCAATTTCCTCAGTGGGAACAATGTCTTCAGTAGCTTTGAGCTTTATTGCTTCCTCTGGAGATAGCTTATCTGGATCAGGAGGCAATTGCTGTCTTTGTGAGCCATTAGTTTCATCAAACCGCACGTCTACAATCTCAACAACCTTGTTGTGATAGTTGTTGAAGACTCTGTAGGTGTGCGAGTCCTTTCCATAACCGAGCACAAAACCCTCATGTGCATTAGGTGCAAACTGTGAGCTATGGTGAGGATCTCTAATCCAGCATTTTGCACCGAAGACTTTGAAATAACTTACATTGGGTTTCTTGTCTGTGAGGAGTTCATATGAGGTTTTTTTGAGGAAGTTGTGAAGATCTACCCTGTTGATGATATGTCATGTAGTGTTAATTGCTTAAGGCCAAAAGTGACGAGGAGTCTGATATTCTTCAAGCATGGTTCTTGCCATCTCAACCACATTCATGTTCTTCCTTTCGACGACACCATTCTGTTGAGGAGTATAAGGAGCAGAAAATTCGTGAGTAATACCAAGTTCATCAAGATAATTATCAAGACCAGAGTTTTTGAACTCTGTTCCATTATCACTCCTGATGTGTTTGATCTTGACGCCGAAGTTCGTCGAGGCCCTTGAAGAAAATCGTTTGAAGACCTCCTGCACTTCAGTTTTATATAAAATGATATGCACCCATGTGTATGTGGAATAATCATCAACTATGACAAAGCCATATAAAGATGTTGCATTTGTTAGAGTGGCATAACGAGTAGGTCCAAATAGATCCATGTGAAGCAATTCAAATGGATGAGTAGTGGTCATGATAGTCTTTGAGGGGTGCTTGGATATGGTAATTTTCCCAGACTCACAAGCACCGCTGAGGTGGTCCTTGAGGAATTTGACTGATTCGATGCCGATGACATGCTTCTTCTTCGCGAGCGTGTGCAAATTCCTCATGCCTGCATGACCAAATCTTCGATGCCACAGCCACCCTTCTGAGGTTTTTGCTAGTAGGCAAGTGGCTGGTTGAGGACCTGTAGAGAAATCAACAATGTACAAATCCCCTCTTCTAACACCTTCAAAGACTTTGGATCTGTCAGATTCCATGATGACAACACATCTATATCTTCCAAAGATAACAATCATATCAAGATCACAAAGCATTGAGACTGACATGAGGTTAAATCCAAGGGATTCAACAAGCATCACTTTGTCCATGTGCCTATCCTTGGAAATAGCCACTTTGCCAAGTCCCAATACCTTGCTTTTAACTTTGTCAGCATATGTGATTTGCTTCAGGGGTGATGGAGTTAGTGGCATATTCATCAGCAAGCTTTTGTCACCAGTCATGTGGTGTGTTCAGCCACATCTCATATGCTTCAGACTTGAAGAATATGATATCAATTTCATCAGATATGAATTTCATCATAACGGAATTATAAGGACGTGTGAAATATTTCTATTTCATCAATGTTATCTTGCGTCCCATCAAGCGTTTTCCTCAGGTCTCCAGCAAATTCTTCAGATGAGGATTTTCATCTGGAGACCTGACCTGCAGAAGTGATTAGTTCAATTTCTTCACCACCCACATCTGAAGGGGTGGTAAAGCATTCATCATCCTGCGAGCACCATATGAGAAAGGGGGCATTGAAGCTAATGCACTTCTCTTAACAGTAGGGGCGTTAAAGTACTCAAATGAATATGCAGAGAACTTATTTGAGGATTTATGAACGTAAAGATTTGAAGAATAGCGCTCATATTCATATTCCTTGTAATTTCCCTGCATGTTAGAAGCAATGGCACGGGTACGAGCATAGTTTTGACCAGTGGAGGATTTTGATCCTCTTGAAGACTTTGGTCCTCCTGAGGAATTTGATCTGGGGTTCAAATTCTTCATAGGTGGTGTCATGAGGACATTCACCTGAAGATTTTCAAGGCAACTTTTGGGAACCCAGATCTTCCTCAAGGGAGGCCCATTCCTGTAGTTAGTTCCAACATATCGAGCAAATACTTCACCAGATTGATTTTTGCACAGTTTATAGTTGGAGTCAAATGACTCATCTGAGGAATAGGATAGTTCACATGAAAAGCCCGTTAGATTGGATGGATCAAAAGGAGGCCCATTAGCAGCAACCCATGAGGTTTTGGGATACTGCTCAGGTTTCCAATAAGATCCATCAGCATTCAATTTCTTCTCAAAGGCAATTCCTTCTTTCCTCGGGTTCGTGTTCAAGATCTGCTTTTTGAGCACATCAGAAAAGGTTTGGTGTCCTTTGAGACATTTGTATATGCCTGTCACATACAATTCCTTCAGCCCTGCATTTCCATCACTGACATTTGTGGTTTCCTCAAGTGAGGAATTTGACACTACATGAGCAGTTGAAGAATTTGTAGCAATAGAAGCATTTGATGATTCTGGTGAAGAATTAGCAGTTTCATGTTCGATGCATTTAAGACATGGAGGAATGAATTCAGCTTGAGTAGTACTGATCTGTTGAGCTAGTAATGAATCATTTTCCATACGAAGATCATCATGAGAAATCCTCAGCTTCTCAAGATCAAGCTTCCTTTGAAGAAATTCATAGGAAAGTTTCTCATGATCAGCGATGAGTGTAACATGACGATCTTGAAGATTATCAAATCTGGACTGAAGACTTTTCATATCTTCAGTGAGGATTTGGGTAAGATTCATTTCATCATTCAACAAATCATCACTTCTGTCTAGCAGTTTCTGAAGCTTTTCCAGGGCAGTTTGTTTTTTAGTGGCAATGATAGCAAGTTTACTGTAACTGGGTTTTTTTATAATCATCAAGTTCACAGTCACTTGAATTAGAGGAGGAAGCATCATTCGGTAACTTTTAACCTTTTGCCATGAAGCAATAGGTTGGAGCGAAGTCATCAAAATAGTCATTAGTGTGGATGGTGTTATCATTTTCTTCAAGGTTGAAGATTGACTTGCTGACGAATGTGGTTGCAATTGCAAGGCTAGCCTGTCCAGATTCTGAGTCTTCATCAGAACTCTCCTCTTCATCACATTCCTCGGATTCAGCCTCGGAATCCATTTCCTTGCCAATAAGTGCCCGAGCCTTTCTAAAACTAGTCTTCTTGTGCGATGAGGACTTTGAAGATGAGTATTTTGAAGATTTCTTCTTTTTCTTCGAGTCATCCGAACTTTCATCCTTGTATTTCTTCTTCTTTGATTCCTTTCCCCAACAAGGACAATCAGCAATGTAGTGACCTGATTTTTTGCATTTGTGGCAGGTTCTTTTCTTGTAGTCCTCAGATGAACATTCTGATTTCCTCATATGTCTTCTTGAAGATTTACCAAACTGGCCACGTCGTGTAAACTTCTGGAATTTCCTCACGAGCATTCCAAGCTCCTGTCCAAATTCTTCAGGATCACCAATGCTACCATCCGAATCTTCTTCTTCAGATGAGGAAATTTCTTTGGCCTTTAGTGCACGTGGTTTAGAATAGCTTGGTCCATATAGATCTCTCTTTTCTTCTTGTTGCAATTCATGAGTATTGAGTCTTTCAAGTATATCAGCTGGATCAAGCATCTTGTAGTGTGGTCTTTCTTGAATCATCAGAACTACAGTATCAAATGAAGAATCCAAAGATCTTAGCAGTTTCTTCAGAACTTCGTGATCAGTAATGTCTCGAGCTCCGAGTTCTTGCAGTTCATTTGATATGTCAGTGAGGCGATCAAAGGTATCTTGGCAGCTTTCATTGTCAAGCCTCTTGAAGCGATTGCGAAGAACATCAACACGAGAATAACGATGGGTTGATACTCCTTCATTAACTTTGGACAACCTTTCCCAGATAAGTTTTGCTGAGCCCAAAGCACTCACTCTGCCATACTGTCCCTTGCTTGGATGGCCACAGATGATATTATTCGCTTGAGAATCAAGTTGCTTGAATTTCTTCACATTAGCGGCAGAGACAGTAGCAGTGACGATGGGGACGCCATGTTCCACAATATACCAGAGATCGTTGTAAATAGCTTGTAGATGCATCTGCATCTTGGTCTTACAGAAGGGAAAGTCCTTTCCTTCGAAAGTAGGGCATCCTACAGTAACCCTTATCATGACCGCAGTAGACATAACTAAAACTCCAGGTGGTTAAACAAAAATCACATAGAACAAGGGAGTACCTTCCTCTGATACCAATTGAAAGTGCGTTATATCGACTAGAGAGGGGTGAATAGGAGATTTTTAGAATTTCATCACTGAGGAAATTCCTTTTGAGGAAATTCCTCACTTATGACTAACTTGTAGCGGAAACAGCAAAGGATCAGAAGTGCAAAGTATCACTACAACAGTTTTTCACGGTGAAGAATATGAAAAACAGTTTGCATAGTAAGCACGCACGGAGAAAACAGATGAGTATTAACTCGCATGAACAATTTGGGGTTGAGGAATTTCAGAGAAAGTCTTCAGCAAATTCTTGAAATAGTGACAATGAAAATCATCAACATACAATCTGAGGAATGTAAAGAGTTGAAGAAATAGAACCCGTTTCACAGTGAAGACAGTGGTTGGTGACCCAGTTCCAACTGCTGTGACAGTTGTACATCTGGTTTGGAGCGGCTTCATATTGAAACCAAAAGACACACAGTCTCGTGACACAGACCCTACCGTATTCTCGCCCAACACTCGTGGTAAGTCTTCATGCAGACTTCCAAACCCTCACAAACTTGGTCACCTGGCGATCCACAATTGACTGCTGGATTGCTCTAGACCATGACGCCTAACCGTCTGGAGAATGCAGAGAACTTAAAGGTAAAAGGCTTCAGTCCCACACAAGAACAACTTCTTCAGTGATGCTCAATCACTTGGTTTTCGGTTAGTGGTTTGGTGTTTGGGGTATTTCCTCACTGATGAATTACTCTCGAACATCCCAACATGATTTGAAATTTATGCCCTTAAATAATATGACCGTTGGTGTGGATAAGATCAATGATGTGGCCTGACTTGCGGTAACGGTCGGGACCCTCAACTATGAGAGTCCTCATGTCTCTCATAATCCTCACTTGAGGCTTTTGGTAGGATTAGGCTTGGGTTGAGAATCATGAGGAAATTCATTCTAACGTGTTACTTTGACCCCCTTTAACAGTATGGTGTTCCTATGACTCAAAAGTGAAGAAGATAAAAAAGACAGAATAAATCTTCATGCTTCAAAATCTTCAGTTTGTTTTTCTTCAGGACACACCGAATTCCTCATCTTCAATTTCTTCATGAGGAATAATCAATTTCATAACAATTCCTTCGCGATTCAATTTTTCAGCTTCAGACCAATTTCGTCAGCCGAAGATATACATTTTTAGGGGTCGATATTCGTCGAATATTTCAAATTCCTCAGCTACTTATAGATCCTGTATACACTCATGAACACATTAAATACTTAACCTATAAGTCTTCAAACCACCAAAATCACTAAGGGGCACTAGATGCACTTACAAATTTGGAGTTATATTTTATTTTCTATGATTTTTCAAAGTTTTCAGCATTTTTTGGAATTATTTAAATCACAGAAACTCATTTACTGCGTCATGGTGACGTCAAAGGGATCAACAGGCCTGGGTCTGGTCAAACCTGACCAGTGGGGGCCACTAGTCAGTGTCATACGGGATAATCCCGCGCTGACCAACCCCTAAGTGGGTTTGACCCACCTCTAGGGCTCACTATCAGTGGCTGTTAGTGCTAATTAGCAGTGGATTAGGGTTAATTAGAGCGGCCACATCATCGCTCGCCGGAAGCTGACCGGCGGCGACCAAACCTGCCGCGGAGGGCTTGCCGGGGATGGCCCAAATGCGCTCTGGTGCTCGGATTCGAGCTCCGAGTGCACTCGGACGAAGCCCAGGCTCGGCCTCATCCAACAGGGGTAGCTAAAAGGGCTAGGGTGGCCGGAGGGGCACCGACGACAAGCCATGGCGGCTGCCGGAGCTTGGCATCACGGCCAGCTAGCTAGGGGGCGCGAGGAGCTCGATTAAAAGGGGGAAACAAACCACAGCTCACCGCGGAGCTGTCGGAGGCAACGGAAACGGAGAAGGAGGTCGGGGTCGGCTGGATCAACGATGAAGCTTTAGTGGTCGGAGATGGGGAATGGCGGTGATGGGGCGATGCAGGGCTCGGGGGCTCAATCCCGTTGGCATAGAGGACGAGCTCGATGAGGCGGAGGTGAGGAGATGCTCGGGGCAGCGATGCGGTGACCGGAGAGCTCGGTTGCCTCGAGTTCAAGCTCCTCCAATGGCGACAGGAAGAGGAGAGGGAGGAACCAAAGGGGAGAGGAGAAATGGAGAGAGGGAGAGGATAAGGGAGTCCCTGGGGGTTTCATTGCCCTCGTCGCGCTGGCCTAGGAGCATCAGAGGGCGACACGGCGAAGCAGGAGGTGGAGGAGGCCGCCGCTCAGTCTCTCCTCTACAGGTAGGCACACGAAGAAGATGACCCTGCCCCTGGTGGGCTGGGCCAGGTGAGCGCCAGATATGTTTCTTCTTTCTTTTTTTTCTTTTTTATTTTCTGTTTACAACTCTAACATTTCTTTCATTTATTTTTTTGGCTCCAAACTATTCCTAATATATTGAGCACACTTGTGGAGTTTTATTTGGAATATTTCCGAGCTCCACAAAATGTTTTAACATTTTATAACTTCCTGAACTAATTATAAATAGTTGTTTGGCTATTATTAGTGGATTTTATGGATTAATTAAAATGCCAAAAGTATTTTGAAAATAATATCCACCCCTGTAATATTGTTTCCAATATTTATCAAAAAGGGTGGGCTTTTATGAAGGCCATTTTGGGTTCATTGAAATCACACACTATTTAAATTGGTTTAATCAAGGTGAGGTGCTAGGGTTTCTTTAAATCCCTATTTCATTTTCAATGAAAAAAACACGAGCACAATCTTGCTAAACAACAATAAGAATTCTAGGGATGTGACAACTCACCCCCACTCGAAAGAATCTCGTCCCGAGATTTGGAAGTCGTCGGAAAGAGCGCGGGGTACTCAAGTCAGAGATGGTCCTCTCTTTCCCATGTTGCTTCTTTTTCAGAATGATTTGACCATTGAACTTTAAGAAGCTTGAGGTTTCTACGTCGAGTGGTATGTTCTGCTTGATCAAGAATACAAACAGGGTATTCTCGGTATGACAGGTTATCTTGGATATCAAGCGTTTCGTGGTCCACTTCACGGATAGGATCCGAGAAGCAACGCCTAAGTTGCGAGATGTGGAAAACATCATGAACCTTGGAAAAATGCGGAGGAAGTTCCAATTGGTAGGCAACTTCTCCTCGTTTGTCAAGAATGCGAAAAGGACCAATGTAACGACGGGCCAATTTGCCTTTGATACCGAATCGATGGGTACCCTTCAAATGTGTAACCCGAAGGTAAGCCTTCTCGTCAACTTTAAAGATCACAACCTTATGATAACGATCATATTGGCTCTTTTGACGAGATTGGGCTGTTTTCAACTTTTCACGAATAATGCGAACTTGCTCTTGTGCTTCCTGGATCATATCCGGACCAAAGAGTTATCTCTCTCCGGTTTCTGACCAATTAAGAGGTGTTCGACATCTTCGTCCATAGAGAACTTCAAAAGGGGCTTTGCCCAAGCTTGATTGATAACTATTATTATAAGAAAATTCGTCGAACGGAAGACATTTCTCCCAATTCATACCGAACGATATAACACAAGCTCGAAGCATATATTCTAGGATTTGATTGACTCTTTCTACTTGACCACTTGATTGAGTATGGAAAGCAGTGCTAAAGGAGAGATGGGTCCCCATGGAATTTTGAAAGCTTTCCCAGAAACAAGAAGTAAAAATACTTCCACGATCTGAATTAATCTCCAATGGAACACCATGAAGAGACACTATTCGATAGATATATAACTCTGCTAGCTGGCTAGCTGTTATACTCTCACGAACTGGAAGAAAATGAGCTACTTTGGACAGATGGTTAATGACCACAAAAATATCATTATTCCCTTTCTTGGTCCTGGGAAATCCGGTGATGAAATCCATACTAACTTTATCCCATTTCCATTCAGGAATAGCTAAAGGTTGAAGGGTGTCAGCAAGCCTTTGATGTTCCGCTTTAACTCGATGACAAACGTCGCAGTTCTCCACGAACTCAGCAATTTCTCTCTTCATCCTAGTCCACCAGAACCTCTAGCGTAGGTCCTGATACATTTTGGTACTACGAGGATGAATCGTGAGAGGAGATTCATGAGCCTCCTTAAGGATCAACTGCCTCAGATGTGGATTCTTAGGAACCACTAGACAGTTCTGGAAGAACACAACATCTTGATCATTCATAGAGAATTCTTAGCGTTTCCGCTAGTAATATTCTCCTCGATCCGTGATATACCCTTATCACGCTTTTGGCCAGCTATGTTTTGATCCCTAAGAGTAGCTTTCGCCACCAGGGTAGAAAGGAATCCTTGAGGAACAATGTGGAGCTTCAACTTCCGGAATTCCTCATAAAGACGTGGTTGACCTCATTGTAACATCAGATTGTTACAATAAGACTTACGACTTAGTGCATCAGCCACGACATTGGCCTTCCCCGGGGTGTAAGTTATCCCTAAGTCGTAATCTGTGATCAACTCGACCCACCGTCTTTGCCTGGGATTCAAATCCGACTGGGTGAAGATATATTTCAGACTTTGGTGATCAGTGAAAATTTCCTAACGATTACAAGAAGTTAATGTCGCCATGTTTTTAGTGCATGGACTACAACTGGAAGCTCAAGATCATGTGTGGGATAATTATCCTCATGTGGACGCAACTGTCGACATGCGTATGCAACCACATGACAATCCTACATGAGAATGCAACCTAATCCTTGTCGCGAGGCATCGCAATAGATAAAAAAGTCCTTAGAGAAATATGGTGGTACCAACATAGGTGCGGAAGTCAGGCGTCTTTTCAGTTCTTGAAAACTATGCTCACACTATGGTGACCACTCGAACTTTATATCTTTCTTGAGGAGTTCAGTTAGAGGGTTTGCAACCTTGGAGAAGTTCTCAACAAAGCGGCGACAATAGCTCCTTAGACCAAGAAAACTCCTAACTTGCTTAACTGATTCAGGTTGAGTCCAATCAAGGACAGCTTGAACTCTCTCGGGATTGACAACAATACCTTTACGAGAGATTATGTGGCCTAGATAGGTCACTTCCGGTAACCAAAACTCACATTTTGAAAACTTGGCATAAAGGCGATGCTCTCGAAGTTTCTTCAAGACTAGCCTTAGATGCTCGGCATATTCTTGTTCGTTCTTTGAGTAGATAAGAATATCATCGAGGTATACCACGACGAATTTATCCAAGTACTCCATGAAGGTCGAATTCATCAAGCGAGAGAAGGTGGCTGGGGCATTGGTTAAACCGAAGGACCTGACGGTGTACTCGTATTGGCCATAACGAGTGACAAAGGCCGTTTTTGGAATGTCCCTGTTCTTGATCTTGATTTGATGGTATCTCAACCTCAAATCCATCTTGGAGAAGACTGAGGATCCAGCGAGCAGATCATACATATCGTTGATCCTGGGGAGCGGATACTTGTTATTTATGGTGACCGGATTAACTCGTCAATAATCTACAACCATCTGGTCCATTCCATCCTTCTTCTTGACAAAGAGGACGGGACAAGCCCAAGAAGAAGAGCTAGGATGAATGAAACCTTTATTCAAGGCCTCATCTAGTTGTTTCTTAAGTTCGGCTAGCTCTAAGGGTGCCATCTTATAGGGTCTTCTGGCTATTGGGACAGTTCCCGGAACAAGATCTATCACAAACTCTACATCCCTGTCAGGTGGAATTCCTGGCAGTTCTTCTGGAAAAACATCCGGAAAGTCACGGACTACCGGAATGTCTTCAAGTTCTGGAAGAGGACCAGCATTGAGGGAATAGAGTTGGCATTTGGCAACTCGAGTTGAGACATTTACTATCTCACCCGATGGATGGGTAAGTTGAACACTCCTAGAATGGGTATTAATCTTGGCGTAATGAGCTGACAGGCAGTCCATACCCAAGATGATATTGATATCTGAGGATTTAAGGGCTATCGATGATGCTAGGAAAACTAGCCTGTCCACTAGTATTTCATTGTCATAACTTATCCTAGAAGTCTGCCATTTACTACCAGGAGTTTGGATCACTAATGGAATTGGCATATCACAAAAGGACATGTTATGCAACTGCGCATAACCTTCGGAAATGAAGGAATGAGATGACTGTCACGCCCAAGATGCGACCCTATCCTCAATTTGGAACGGGGGCCTCGTCAGGGATAGAAGCGCATCTCGTCGTGTCGCAAGAATGGATATCATTACAAGTACATGTACTGAAAAGAAGAGATATATAATAGAATTGGCTTACACTCGCCACAAGCTACATCAGAGTCACATCAGTACATTACATAATCATCAAGAGCAAGAGCAGGGTCCGACTACGGACAAAAACAAACGATAAAAGAAGAACGACATCCATCCTTGCTATCCCAAGCTGCCGGCCTGGAACCCATCCTAGATCGATGAAGAAGAAGAAGAAGAAGCAACTCCAAATGAACAATCAACGCGCTCGCGTCAAGTAACCTTTACTTGTACCTGCAACTGGTGTTGTAGTAGTCTGTGAGCCACAGGGGACTCAGCAATCTCATTTCCAAAGGTATTAAGACTAGCAAAGCTTAATGGGTGAGGTATGGTTAAGTGGTGAGGTTGCAGCAGCGACTAAGCATATATGAGGTGGCTAAACTTACGAGTATAAGAAATAAGAGGGGGATGATCTACGCATAACGACCGTGAACTACTGATGATCAAATGAATGATCCTGAACACCTACCTACGTCAGACATAACCCCACCGTGTCCTCGATCGGAGATGGAACTCACGAAAGAGACAGTCCCGGTTACGCGCACAGTTGGCAAGTTTTAATTAAGCAACTTCAAGTTATCTAGAACCAGTGTTAAACAAAGTTTCCACGTTGCCACATAACCGCCGGCACGGCTTTCCGAAAAGATTTAACCCTGCAGGGGTGCTCCAACTAGTCCATCACAAATTACCACAAGCCGCATAGAAATCCTCAATCACGAAGCTCAACTCTAAGATTACCCAAAGCATCACCCGAATCCCGATGCACAAGATATCTCGTCAAAGGTAAAACTAATCGAGCAAGGCCGCCCGACGTGTCGACGATCCCGATAGGAGCCGCGTATCTCGTTCTCAGGACACGACGGATGAGCTAGACGTCGGGATTGCTAAACCTCTGGGTGACCAGAGGGGCGCCGGACATCGCTCAGGTGGGACCAACACTCATGAGGAGCACTGGCCCGGGGGTTGTTTAAATTATCCTCGGGGTCCGGAAAGTCCCTAAGCAATTTATTAGGTGATAAGGCAAATGTAGTACCAAAGTTGGGCCTTGCCAGACCAGATTTAATCTAAAACGAATTCTCAAGGGGGTCCCCATAACAAACCCGATCGTGTTAGGAGCGCTCAATTATGGAACATAACACCGGTAGCCGAAAACTAAGAGGGCAAAGGTGGAACAAAATACCAGGCTAGAAAGGCCGAGCCTTCCACCTTTTACCAAGTATATAGGTGCATTAAATTAAATAGCATTAGTATGGTGATATAACAAGGAACCCATGCTTTCACCTGGAAGCAATGCACCTGCAACTAGCAGCGCTAACAACAGGGTTAAGCAAGCAGTAACATAGCCAATCAGTGGTTTGCTAGGTTGAACAGGTTGAAGGTTTTCATGGCATTGTTGAGAGGCTGATATTTAACATGTGGTAGGCAACGAGACATAGCGATAGCATCGAAATAACTAGCATGGCAATGATAGTAATGGTATCTGGGGAAATGGTCATCTTGCCTGAGATCCCTCTTGGAAGAAGAATGCCTCCGTGAAGCAGACGAACCGACGTAGTCGAACGGGTCCTCACAATCCGGCACGCTGCGGAACTCTATCGAGACGAAGCAAACCGGAAACACAAATCTAGATGCATGAGCAGCTGAACACATGCAAGTCACGGCATGGCAATTCACACAAACAAACACTACACCTTAAGTGAAGTTCAATATGCAACGAGTTGTATATTGATGAAACTCCATGTTTATTTATTTAGTTCTATCCCGAATAGGTACACGCAATATTAAATGTGGTTAAACATGGCAAGAGGTGAAGCGCGATTAAACTACCTATCTAGGCATTTTAAATGAGGTCGGAAATGACATACAACATCTCCGAGACGACCTCACATGTTAATTTACAATTCTGTCCAGATCTGAACTAACACATTTAATTAGTTGATAAACAGCAAAACTAATAGGTTCACGTGATTCTACGCGTCATTTCAAGAAATCTACACATAGAGATCATCTCCAACGGAGCTACGGATCAAAAGATACAAGCACCGCAAGAAATGATGGCATGAATGCAATATGTGTGTAACGACGGTCACGAGCACTTCAAAATATACAACCAGCAAGATAAAATGAAACTACACCAGATTCTGAGCAAGTTTCATGTAGGACACGATCAAATCGGAGCTACGATTCAACAACTACGAGCAAAACAAGAAATCACTACAATCTGCCAAAATCAGCTACATAGCATTTTCTACACCCCACAACTACGAGCTACACAACTCAAATATAATCAACCAAGGCATGACACGAAAGAGGGCAAGAAGCACTACTACAAACAACTAACAACAACTAACATGGCAGCAAGGATCACTATGGAAAGAAGTCACAAAATGGCATCCCACACAATATTTCAGACTTAGTGAAAATTACACCTCATGAAAGTGCAGTTTTCGATTTGAAGCTATATTTACAGCAGCAAACCTATAAGCTACAGGACTCCAAATGGCATGAAAATTCACACCATGCTAGAGAAACACAGGGGCTACAACTAATTCCATTGCACCAACCTCAAAAGAGCTACAGATCAAAAGATAGAAGCAAGACAAGACAACAACAAAATATAACAGATTCCAGACTTTGAAATATTTCAGCACCTCCAAATCAGCACTTTTTCTAGCAACTTGAGAGCAAGCAAACCACACCTAAACTTGCATTTCTATTGCAACTAAAAATACTAGGGGCTAGACTAAACATCCAAGAACAACTCTCTAGTTGACAACTTCTTCAAATGAAGCACGAAATAAATCCTACGAAATAAACAAAAGGGCAACATGGCAAAATATCGCATGAACTAACTTACTCTAATGTTAAAACTAATTGCACAGAAAAATCACATGGATTTTTCTATCCCGAAAACATATAAAATATGTGGGGTTGCGCAACAAAAATATTGCCACACGTAAATGCGAGATAAAAACCTATACACGGAAAAATAAACTTGCGGCAAATCCCTACACGCAAAAATACGAGTGACCGCTCTAAAATACATGGAAAAATGGTTCCTAAGACATGGGCATTTATACTACGGCATCCGAGCAATCCGGCCTTGCGCGAAAATATCTACGGGATGAAACAATAAATACAGCACACGTTTCTAGGCATATGGCACGCTAAACTACGTCAAATAAATATGCAAGTTGTGAAATCGTGTTCTACTCGCAAAACTACCACAAAACCATATAAAATACGCCTCGTTCCGACTTACGGATAAAAAGTTATGGGCAATCGAATATTCATCTAATTCCTAGAATAATTAAACCGAAAATAACCTAAATAATCTAAATGTGCCAAACAACTAATGGGCTCAACAGGCGTGCGCAATGTAACTAAGGCGTGCTGGGGGCGGGGCATAGAGAGGCTCTCACCGAGTGGGCTCGGCCCATGAAGTAGGAGGCGGAGGCGGCCTGGGGCGCTGGGGAGGCCGATGCTGGGCCGCACGCGTGGGAGGCCCGGGACGGGGCGAGGAGGCCCAGGCGGGAGTGCTGGAACGCTCGGTCGTCGTCCTCCTGTCGCTGCTCGTGCTCGAGCGCTGCAAGGGCGGCGGCGGCTGGCTCTGCAGGCGCCGGGGGCCGAGGTGGCGCGAGGGAGTGCCGGATCCGGTCCGCGGCCACCGGATCTGGGCAAGGGCGGCGGCTGACGGCTGCAGGAGGTGGGGCTCGCAGGTCCAGGCGCGACGACGGCTCCACGGGAGGCGTGGCCATGGAGATCGGGGGCGGCGGCGGCTAGGGGAGGCGGCCGCCTCAGCTTTCCGGCGAGCGGCGGCCGGAGGTGGGCCGACAGGGAGGTGCGGCGGCGCGGCCAGGAGGTGGAGCAGAGGCAGGGAGGAGTTGCAGGCATGGGAGGATCTGCGGGCATGGGAGAACCCTCATTGGTCACTCGGACATTGTCCACTTGGGTGGACATTGTCCGGTAGGTGGAATTTGGGGCTAGGCACGAAATTCGAGGAGAGCGGAGAGGGGGTTGTCTAAAAAAATGATCTGGGGGTTATATAAAGACTAAGGGGCGGGGGGCTAGGTTAGCCGGAATTTCGTTCCGGTTCCAACCGTGTGGTCAGATTCGGACGATTCCGAACGCGGGAACGGTTACGAGGCCGTGTAGAGTGGATATACGGAGATGAGAGGGAAAACTAGCGACGCGGCAACGGATTTCAAAACACTGACAGACGTCCGACGGTAGACCGAATATGGTGCCGCTACGGTCGACCGTTCGGGTACCAGACGAAGTCCGATCGCGACGAAACTTGACAGACGGCCTACCTATATTAAAATTAGACCGCACGTCAAATGTCAACCCAATCAGAGAATGTTTTCAACACACTTTTTAAACAAGGTTTGACGATGTTTGGACGCGTGCGAGTGTGGTCGGACTCAGAACAGACAACGACGAGAACTGGCAACTACTAACGGATGCAAGTTTGAAAAACTGGTGGCAACGGAGCTGCCGATGCAATTCTGATGATGCGCATGATGCGATGATGATGCAACAAATAAAAATACCCACACGACGGAAACGGAAAAGAAGGGGAATCTTCTGAGGTGTCCGTCTCGGGCTGTCACAACTCTCCTACACTACAAGAAGATCTCGCCCCGAGATCCAAGAATGAAAGTGGGAGAGGATAAGAAAGCAAGAGGTAAAGACTTAGTCGCTTCTTTGACAAACGAGTGAAACCAACGATCCTTGAAGGTAGCAAAGAGATGAGGAATGATATGAGAAAGAAGCAGGAATTCACGGAAAATTTCGGCAGCACTTCGGTAGGAAAATTGGACAAAAAAATTCGAAAAGGTGGAAGAAATAGACAATATTCATAACAAACAACTAAATAGAACAAGGGAACACCATGATCTTGATAGAACAACATGATAGACCCAAAAGGGCAACATCACAATGCCTCCGGAACAAGACAATATGAAGTAGCTCAAGCGGAAGAAGAAAATGAAGAAAAGAATGACAACTACTAACACCAATGAACTAGGCAAGCACCCTTGCGAGAGAATTGAACGGAGTTGTTGGAAAAACAACAATGAAAAGGACAAGATAGTAGCGGCTTATGAGAATCATCTCAACAAATGTGAGGTGACAACCAACCACTAAAGAAACAAGGATAGATTGGGAGCAACAAGATATGAACACTTCTTACACCAAGAGGATACCTTGAGAACTAGGATTAATAACAAGCACCATGATAGCAACTATCCATAGGAGAAGCTTTAGGTGAAATCCAAACCAAGATAGCTCAATGCAGAAATCATGGGTTGAAATATCTCATGATCATAGAATTGGTGGGTTTAATTGTCTCATTGTTGAAAGGAAATCTCCCCGAGACTCCTACACTAACAAGAATGCTATAATACCACCTTAAAGGATAAAGGAAGAACAATTGCACATAGAAACGCAAGAGAAAGGATACTTGAGGTTCTCCAATAAGATTCTTGAAGAACACTTGAGAATGAATTGAAACCTTGATGAACCACCACGAAGGACCTCCGTACACAAATGAATGATGCAATGATATGAAGCTAGAAAAGAATAAGATTATGACCTTGCCAAGATTGAGATGAAGCTTCACAAAGAGATACTTGATAGAACTTGGAACTTCGGAAAAGGAAGATAAGCACTTGAGAAAATAATTGATATCATGAGCCACTCCAAAAGAAGAATTTAGATTACTATGAACAAGAATAAGAATTATGTTATGCTCATCCTTCATCAAATTAAATTGATGACAAACAATGGATTTAGCATACAACTTATTATTCTTGAAAGGATCTTGAAGAGACAAAGAGATAATCACCACTTGAAGCATAATTGAAGGAAGCACCGGTAAGAATTTACAATTGAATGGGAAAACCAAGAATTAATGGAGATACAAGAGAATGAAAAGATCATGAGCCACCTAACAGAAAACTTGAATAAGGCACCGGAATAATCGAGAGACGAACGAAGAGACAACAATTGAGAAAAATTGAGGAAGAAGTTGAAAGCTGAGAACGAAGAATCTTCTCAAATGATGGCCTTCGGAGGAACGAGAAATAAAACAACTCAGAACGGCACCGGATAGCAAGAAAGGGAAACTCATGATTGACAATAAATGAGAGGATACACGAAGCTTAAATGATATCTTCAAGAGAACGGACCAAGATTGAGAGAAACACTCCCTCGAATCTTCAATGGAGAAAATGACGAGAAGAACCTCACCAAGAATAACTGAAACACTCCAGAATAAAGAAGAATGAAAGGTTGAGCCAAACAAGAGAATTAATTCTAATTGATCCTGAAGAAGGAATATGACTGATGAAATTCATGCTTACGTCATAGTTGAAAAGATTTAGAGATCTCTAGAAAAGATTAAATAGTCAGGAAAGATCCTGGGAAAACCTGTGGGTTATGGGCCCACTCAAACAAACCACCATTGAAACAACTGATTATAAGGAGAGATATTGCACCGGTATAATGAGAACTAGATGAGGTTGGCACCTTGAAATAACTAAGGAATTGAGAACAAGAATTCTGAGATAACTTCAACGCTCCGGATAGGATAGAGAGAAATGACAAGAAGAAGATAGACTGATAAAAATTTCCAACATAGGAAAGAATTACAAGGATGAAAAGGATATGATGACACGGACAACTGAATTAAATTCATCGGTAAGGATGACAAGATTGAATAAAGATGAACACGAAGCTCCTGAGAATCTTCACAATGAATCACCGGGTAAGAGAGAAAAGAACACACAACGGAAGAACAATGAAAAGAAAACTCTTGGATGAAAATTGAATCACTGAATAAAAGGGTGGGAGGGCGGGAAAAACAAAGACAACATGGGACAGATGAGATGAACTCCGGAATAAAATGAGATAATGATCTGCAACAACTGGAGAAGATTGAATTCAGTTGGAGAGAAACATACCGGTCGAAAACAATTAACATGACGACTTCGGTTGACAAGAATTGATAAGACAATTGATTGAGCAAAGAATTTGCATTCACATAAAAGTATGAGAACACCTCTTAGGAAAGATCTGAAATCACGACTTGACATCGAAGCAACTTAAATTACCATATTCCAACAAAACAAAGGGATGAGGCTTATGAAACAAGCCAGAACAAACTCATGAGAAAGATTTTGTCCGATATTTTCGTGGACAGGATCGCACGGGCTCGATTTTACAATAGCCATCTAGTGCAAGGCAGTGCACCCGACATACGAAGCATCCCCGAGTCGTAGCAAGCAACAAGGACTCTTTAATACACAACGTGTACCGCTGTAAGTCGACTGTGAACAAACGAATCCACTAGATGTCGAACCTCAACCTAACATCATGCATTTGTTGGAAGAATGTCCTATAAGTAACTACTTGAATTCCCACCTATGAATTCCCGAAATTATCTGGTCATGCAATCTGGTACACGGATACAAGGAGTAATATCACACAACTCCTATACTAACCCGTCACCTGTATCACATCCGTCAACACACAACCAGAATCTCGGACCTTCATCTACAACACACCCTCGTGATCACAACGATACAAAGTATGGCAGTACTCCCGAACAATCTGCACCAGTACTGGGGACATCGGGGTTATCTTGCCACTACTAGTATTGAAGCAATTACGAACATCCTTCGTTCTGAGCTACTAAGAAATCTGAATGATAACGATGTGCTCAAGAATCCCCTGGAGCTCAACTCCCCTGAAACTCAAAGCAGATAGGAGGCACCAAGACAGAACTCTGTCACATCGGCATCATATAGATTCCAAAAATATCCGCGTGATCCTAAATTTTTTTTGAGTGAGAAGAGGAGTAGAATTAAATTATTACGTCAAGATTCCTCACCAGAGCATAGAAGAGGAGAAAAAATAATCCTACTCTTCGATATATAACTTCAGTCAAAGCAGTTTTTCACTAGACTCGACTCGGCCAAGTTCGATCAATCGAGGGGGCTCCTAGGTCCGTACTACTCTGATACCAACTTGTCACGCCCAACATGCAACCCTATCCTCAATTTGGCACGGGGGCCTCGTCAGGGATAGAAGCACATCTCGTCGTGCCGCAAGAATGGATATCGTTACAAATACATGTGCTGAAAAGAAGAGATATATAATAGAATTGGCTTACACTCGCCACAAGCTACATCAGAGTCACATCAGTACATTACATAATCATCAAGAGTAAGAGCAGGGTCCGACTACGGACGAAAACAAACGATAAAAGAAGAACGACATCCGTCCTTGCTATCCCAGGCTGCCGGCGTGGAACCCATCCTAGATCGATGAAGAAGAAGAAGAAGAAGCAACTTCAAATGAACAATCAACGCGCTCGTGTCAAGTAACCTTTACCTGTACCTGCAACTGGTGTTGTAGTAGTCTGTGAGCCACAGGGGGCTCAACAATCTCATTTCCAAAGGTATCAAGAGTAGCAAAGCTTAATGGGTGAGGTATGGTTAAGTGGTGAGGTTGCGGCAGCGACTAAGCATATATGAGGTGACTAAACTTACGAGTATAAGATATAAGAGGGGGATGATCTATGCATAATGGACATGAACTACTGATGATCAAATGAATGATCCTGAACACCTACCTACGTCAGACATAACCCCACCGTGTCCTCGATCGGAGAAGGAACTCACGAAAGAGACAGTCATGGTTACGCACACAGTTGGCAAGTTTTAATTAAGCAACTTCAAGTTATCTAGAACCCGTGTTAAACAAAGTTTCCACGTTGCCACATAACCGCGGGCACGGCTTTCCGAAAAGATTTAACCCTGCAGGGGTGCTCCAACTAGTCCATCACAAATTACCCCAAGCCGCATAGAAATCCTCAATCACGAAGCTCGCAATCTCATCGGATTCCCTAATGGAAAACCTCAACTCTGAGATTACCCAAAGCATCACCGGAATCCCTAGGCACAAGATATCTCGTCAAAGGTAAAACTAATCCAGCAAGGCCGCCCGACGTGTCGACGATCCCGATAGGAGCCGCGTATCTCGTTCTCAAGACACGACGGATTAGCTAGACGTCGGGATCGCTAAACCTCTGGGTGACCAGAGGGGCGCTGGACATCGCTCTGGTGGGACCAACACTCATGAGGAGCACTGGCCCAGGGGTTGATTAAATTATCCTTGGGGTCCGGAAAGTCCCTATGCAATTTATTAGGTGATAAGGCGAATGTAGTACCAAAGTTGGGCCTTGCCAGACGAGCTTTAATCTAACATTGTGTACGAATTATCACCTAATCGTAGTACCAAAGTTAGTATTGGATTACATACACGAAACTCAGTTCCTAAGGACGGTTCCAATGAAACAACCCGCCATGTACTCCTACATAGCCTTTCATCGGTACCTTTACCAAATCAGGTTCCACACTTATTCTTTTGTCACTAGAACATATTCTTCCATTCCTGCTCATAACCCAGGTGAAACAGACCTGACACAACTCTAGGCACATCATGGCTCAAGCAACTACGAGGTATGCTAGGTTGCAAGGTTTAGCTATTTACTGTGACAATGACACGTCATGCAAAAGGAATGGTTCAGCTACCGAAGTAAAGCATTTGAAATATTTTGTCCTAATGCAATAAGTGAGAGCAAGAACGGGAACATGGGATTTTATCTGGGTGATAAAAAATGATGCTTGCCTTGACGATCAGCGGAAGGATAAAAATCGTCAGCCGGATATTCGGATGTATCCGGTGGGGCAGAGTCTACCAAAATAGTAGCAACGATCAATATCATACAAATGCAACAATATTATGCATGATCAAGGCATGAAATTAAATGTAGCATGAGCTAGTGTGGCTATCAAAACCTTGGTTTGATGCTGATTTGAATTCAAAGTTCAAATATTGTTTAAAGTAGAACATTTATTAATTCCTTTAATTGATTTGACCTAATGCTGTTTCATAACTTAGTTTGTCATGCATGAAAGTAGAACCATTGTATTCATTGAATTTTATAATACTTTTTAATATATTATTTATTAAATTTGGAGTTATATTTTATTTTCTATGATTTTTCAAAGTTTTCAGCATTTTTTGGACTTATTTAAATCACAGAAACGCATTTACTGCGTCATGGCGACGTCACATGGTCAACAGGCCTGGGTCTGGTCAAACCTGACTAGTGGGGGCCACTGGTCAGTGTCACAGGGGATAGTCCTGTGCTGACCAGCCCCTAAGTGGGTTTGACCCACCTCTAGGGCCCACTGTGAGTGGCTGTTAGTGCTAATTAGTAGTGGATTAGGGTTAATTAGATTGGCCACGTCATCGCTCGCCGGAAGCTGACCGGCGGCGACCAAACCCGCGGCGGAGGGCTCGCCGGAGACGGCCTAAAGGCAATGTGGTGCTCGGATTCGAGCGTCGAGAGCACTGGGACGAAGCCCAGGCTTGACCTCATCCAGCAGGGGTGGCCGGAGGGGCACCGGCGATGAGCTATGGCGGCTGCCGAAGCTCGGCCTGACGGCCAGATAGTTAGGAGGCACGGGAAGCTCGATTAAAAGGGGGAAACAAACCGCAGCTCACCGCGGAGCTGTCGGAGGCAACGGAAACGGAGAAGGAGGTCGGGGTCGGCTGGATCGACGGTGAAGCTTCGGTGGCCGGAGATGGGGAACGGCGGCGATAGGGTGATGCAGGGCTTGGGGGCTCGATTCCGTTGGCGTAGAGGACGAGCTCGATGAGGTGGAGGTGATGAGATCCTCGGGGAAGTGATGCGGTGACCGGAGAGCTTGGTTGCCCAGAGCTCAAGCTCCTCCAATGGCGACTGGAAGAGGAGAGGAGAAATGGAGAGAGGGAGAGGATAAGGGAGTCCCTGGGGGTTTCATTCCCCTCATCACGGTGCCCTGGGAGTGTCGGAGGGCGACACAGCGAAGCAGGAGGTGGAGGAGGCCGCCGCTCAGTCTCTCCTTTGCGAGTAGGCAGACGAAGAAGACGACACTGCCCTTGGTGGGCTGGGCCAGGTGAGCGCTAGATAGGTTTCTTCTTTCTATTCTTTTTCTTTATTTCTTTTCTGTCTACAACTCTAACATTTGTTTCATTTATTTTTCTGGCTTCAAACTATTCCTAATATATTGAACACAGTTGTGGAGTTTTATTTGGAATATTTCCAAGCTCCACAAAATGTTTCAACATTTTATAACTTCCTGAACTAATTATAAATAGTTGTTTGGGTATTTATCAGTGGCTTTTATGGATTAATTAAAATGCCAAAAGTATTTTCAAAACAATATCCACCCCTGTAATATTGTTTCCAATATTTATCAAAAAGGGTGGGCTTTTATGAATGCCATTTTGGGTTCATTGAAATCACACACTATTTAAATTGGTTTAATCAAGGTGAGGTTGTAGGGTTTCTTTAAATCCCTATTTCATTTTCAATGCAAAAAAAAGAAAACATTAGCACGATCTTGCTAAAACCAATAAGAATTCTAGGGATGTGACAATTTTATTGCGAAAATAAATTCCTTGCGGTAGAAGGAGAGCCTCAACTGACTGAAGGGCTCACCACAAGATATCAGGGCACGGCCCCACCCCCTAGCCGCGCCCTGTTAGCTTGTGGGGCCCTCAAGCATCGTCTGGCATTGATTCCAACTCCCAAAATTCACATATGTTCCAAAACAAATCTCCGTATTTTTTATTGCGTTTGGAGTCCGTTTGATATGGATTTTCTATGAAACAAAGAACACACAAAAACAGGAACTGGCACTCGGCACTGGATAAGTAAGTTAGTCCCAAAAATAATATAAGATGTTGCCAAAAGTATATGATAGTTGTAGAATATTGGCATGAATACTTCATAAATAATCGATACATTGGAGACGTATCAGGATGAAATAGCAACAATCTCATTCTACACATAAATAACTATAGCAAGTTTATCTCTATAAGCATAATGCATATTGGCATTATGGCCATAGCAAGCATCAAGTTCAACAAAAAGAGATATTTCAAATGAATCCAAGGGACCATAGAAATCATAATATCATTCATCCTTCGGTAAGACAGAAAGGAAATTAAAATTATATGAGTTGAAGGGTTACTCTCATTAGAAGGTGGGCACGGGTGATCAATCCGCTCTTCTTCTCTTTGTTCTTCGCTCTCATCATCTTTTTCACCTAATGAGCTCACAATTTCAACAAATTTCTTCTTCCATAGATTCCTGCAAAATATGAATCTCTTCCAATGCAGCACACATTTTCTCAATAAATCCATTAATATACACTTTTTATTCTTAATTCTCATAGCAATATTTAAGTATGGAAACATTTTCAGGTCTGTAAACAACATCATCATTGTTATCATACTTTTCAAAGAACGATTCAATTTCATAAGCACCCTTAAATGCAACAATTTCTTCTATTTGTTCCACGTCATAGTAATCATATATACCATTAGCATAAGAAGCCAAGGTTTCATTATCATTAAATTCACATTGAAAGGGAAGGTGTAGACCCTTAATCTTAGAGCAACAAGAGTAATCACATCTCAAATTTAAATTCCAAGCATACCAACGCAACATTTTAATTTGATCCCATAAGTGTTTCTAATTTTGAGGTAATCGATAATCCCTAAAGTACTCACATTGATCCAACATGACTCCCATTATCAAGTTGAATGGGGATTTCTTAGGATTATCAAAGTAGTAATTAGTGTTTTTCACATGACCAGTCTCGAGGGTTTCAGGAGGTTCCCCATATCCATGAGTAGCAAGTACAACTAATTTTTTTGGTGGTTCGTGTTCCATATCCATAACTAAAGATATAAAAAACTGATAATAGAAAATAAAACTACTTAGTTATAAAGTAAACAAGCACACACTAGAATATAAACTGGTAAACTATTGCTCTTCGGCAACGGCGCAAGAAAAAGGTATTGATAACCCACAAGTTTGGGGGATCATTTGTAGCCTTTTTCGATAAGTAAGAGCGTCAAACCGAATGAGGAGTGAAGGTAGAATTAATATTCTCGAACTGCCGATCGAACTCTACGAACGCCAACGCTTACTTTACCTAGAACAATTATGATACTACTTTGCGGGAAGGAAACTAGAACTACTTAGTAGGTGTAATAGATAGTTTTGCAAGGTAATAAAGAAAGTGGAAATAAAAGTTAGTTGTTATCTTGATAAAAGAGCAAAAAATAAATATCACAGGTATGGAAAAGTGGTGGTAGGAATTGCGAGATTGTCCTAGGCAATTGATAACTAGATCGATAATCATTATGATTGGATATGAGGTATGAGCTAACATACTTTGTGTACTTGGATCATATGAACTTATGATTGGACCTATAGCAAGCATCTTCAACTACTAGAAACCATTAAGGTAAACCCAACCATAGCATTAAACATCAAGTCCCCTTTAGTCCCATACTCATCAATCCACTTACTCGGGTTTGTGTTTCAGTCACTCACCAACCCACTATAAGTCAATCCTGAACATATTTCAGCACCCTATAGTGGGAATCCCCCAAGTTTGCGCGACATGGACGACACCATAGGACAACACCAAAATAAACCACGCAAGTCAAACCAATAAATATCATCAGTCAACCCATAGGACAAAATGAATCTACTCAAACATCATAGTATAGCAAAAAATCATTGGATAATAATATGAAGCATAAAGAACCATGTTCAAGTAGGGGGTACACCGACATGGGGGAGAGTGGACCGCTGTAAATAGATGAGGTGAGATGATGGTGGTGATGGTGGCAAAGTTCTTGGTGTAGATCGCCGTCACGATGGTTGCCCCGATAGTGTTCCGGTGCCACCGAGACATAGGTGGAGAGAGCCCCCTCATTCTTCTTCTTCCTTGGTCTCCCCCCTAGACGGGAGGAGAGTTTCCCCTCTACTCCATGGCTGCCATGGCTCCCGGAGGGCAGCAGATCCTCCGAGAGTGGATCTCTCTGTGTGTGTGTGTGTGTGTGCGTGTGTGTGAGATGGTATTTTTATGGGGAAGTTATATTTCTTGCGGCTAAAGTAGGGCCCCAATCGACATAAGGGGTTGGCACAAGCTATCAGGGTCCGACCACCCGCTTCTCTGCGCCCTGTTGGCTTGTTAGAGCCTCGGGCACCGTGTTATGTTGATTATTCTTTCCAAAATTCACATATATTCCAAAAAAATCTTCATAAAATTTTATCCCGTTTGGACTTTGTTTGATATGGATTTTCCATGAAACAAAACATACACAAAACGTAGGAACTAACACTCGACACTGGATAAGTAAGTTAGTCCCAAAAATAATATAAAAGGTTGCCAAAAGTACATGAACATTGTAGAATATTGGCATGAAACTATAAAAATTATAGAAATGACAGAGATGTATCAGGGATCTACCACAACAAGCAAGACGAATCTGGCCAAGCCTTCAGAAACAAAGCTCGTCTTGTAGATCAAGTATATACACTTGTTTTGGGTATTAACTTCGAGGAAAGGTTTGTGCTTGTTGGTACGATCAAAGCCATACACATATTACTTGACTATGCAATCCATCATGACATATGCGTATACCAAATGGATGTCAAAAGTGCATTCCTCAATGGTAAGATTCAGGAAGAAGTATATGTTGCTCAACCTTCAGGGTTCAAAGACCCAAAGCATCCTGACAAAGTTTACAGGCTTAACAAGGCACTATATGGCCTCAAACAAGCCCCGAGAGCATGGTATGACACACTCAAGGGGTTTCTCATGAAGAAAGGCTTCAAACCTGGTTCACTCGATCCCACGTTCTTTAACAAATCTTATGATAATGAGTTGTTTGTATGTGAAATCTGTGTGGATGACATTATCTTCGGCTGTACTGACAATCGATACAGTGATGAGTTTAGCTTCATGATGCAAGAACCATATGAGATGTCTATGATGGGAGTGCCTACGTTCTCCCTAGGTCTTGGAATTCGACAACAACCAAATTGCATCTTCATATCTCAGGAGAATTACCTTAAGGACTGCCTCAAGAATTTTGGCATGCAAGATTTCAACGGCTAGAAGGCGCTTGTGCCAACCAAAGGCCACCTGTGTAATGACGAAAATGGTAAATATTTTGATCAGAAGGTATATCGCTCCATGATTGGTTCTTTATTGTACCTATGTGCATCTAGGCCAGATATAATGCTTCGCATTTGCATGTGTGCCTGATTCCAAGCGGCACCAAAGGAATCACATCACTTCGTTGTGAAGCGAATTCTTCGATATTTGGCTCACACCCCAACGCTAGGATTACTGTATCCAAAGGGGGTAAGAGGTTGACCTCATTGGCTACTCCAATTATGATTATGCTAGAGATAGATTTTACGAAAATTCTACATGACGCATATGCCACTTTCTCGGTCGATCACTTGTATGTTGGTCTTCAAAGAAGCAAAACCGTGTCTCACTCTCCACTACTGAAGTCGAATACATTGCTACTGGTGCCTGTTGTACACAATTTCCATGGATGAAACTAACCCTCCAGGACTACAATATCAACAAGAAGAAAGTACATCTCTACTACGATAATGAGAGTTTGTAGGATCGAAAGTATGTCTAGAGGGGATGATTAGACTACTTGACAAGATAATTTTTTTGCCTTTTCCCAATTCTACTTGAGAAACAGCTACGACAGTTATAGCAGGTCAAGCACACCCTACACATGCAAGTCTAATAGTATAGCAGCGGAAAGTAACACATGCAAGTGTAAATTAGAGGAGTAAGGTAGGGAGATCAAACGCATGGGGTTGGCACGCCAATTTTTGGCATGGTTCCGATAGGTGGCGCTATCATACGTCCATGTTAGTGGAGACTTCAACCCACACAGGGTAACGGCTGGGAGAGTCCATGGAGGGCTCCACCCACGGAGGGTCCACAAAGAAGCGTCCTTGTCTATTCCACGGCGGCTTCCGTCCACGGATGAATTTCCTTACTCACGGTAGATCTTCACAAAGTAGGCGATCTCCTTGCCCTTACAAACATCTTGGTTCAACTCCACAACACGAAGTAGGAGGCTCCCAAGCGACATCTAACCAATCTAGGAGGCACCACCTTCCAAAAGGTAATAGATGTCGTAGATCAATGAACTCCTTGCTCTTGTGCTTCTAAAGATAGTGTCCTCAACACAAATCACTCTCTCACAGAATATGCATGGGTCGGAGAGGTTGATTTGGTGGAAAGCTGTTTGGGGAGGGTAGAGATCAAGTTTCAAATGATTGGATTGGAATATCTTGGTCTTAACACATGAGTAGGTGGTTCTCTCTCAACAATTGGATTTGGCAATGAAGTGTGTGTTCTGAGTGCTTCTCCCACAAATGAGAGGTGGGTGAAGGGGTATATATAGGTAGTAGCCAAAATCCAACAGTTAGACACAAAAGGGCAAACTCGGTGAGACCAAAGTTGAAAACTCGGTGGTACCGATTAACACAAAGGTGTGAACTTCTGAATCTCGGTAAGATTGATATATGAAACTCGGTGGCACCAAAAAGTTGACTCGTGGTCAGATGGCCAAACTCGGTGGCACCGATACTCAAACTCAGAAATTCCGATTTTGTGTATCTTGGCAACAGAATGTTGGTCACACTGAACTCGGTAGCACCGACTTGGTTTCGGTTGCATGGATTTGGTGGGAATGGCTAGGGTTTCTGTCTAAGGTCAAACTCAGTGGATCCGATATGGGAATGTTGGTGACACCGAATTTGTGAATGTGGAACTTGATAGAGTGGATATGTGGAAAAAAATGACTGAGTGTTTTGGTGGCTAACTTTGAGCAGTTGAGGAGTCAGTTCATTTTAATACCTCACCCACTTCTAATAGTATTGGCTTTGCTAGGGACTCAAAAGTGATTTCTCACAAATATAAAATGAAGATTCTTCTAGCTTGAATCTTGAGCCAATGTAATTCCTTTCTTGCATCCAGGGGCATCTCCACATAAACATTAAGCCATAGCATATTTTGAACTTTTTCTGAAATATACTTGGAAAACATATTAATCCAATGATGCATATGTTGTGATCAATTATCAAAACCACCCTAGGGATCAATTGTGCTTTCAATCTCCCCCTTTTTTGGCAATTGATGACAACTTATAGATCAAAGCTTCGACAACATATATAATCAATGATTAGCATCGACGCTTTGAGAAGTATGTGAAAAGCAAGAGCTCCCCCTAAATTTGTGCTTTATTTAAAATTTGTGTTTCAATGCAAATGCACAATCGATTAGGATCATGGGTCACTCTTCCATGTCACATACATCTTGGTGGTGCGTAAACGAAATAGGAATAAATAGCAATACATGTGGCACCAACAAGATGAGTGAGTGATCATCACAAATATAGCTAAAAGATAATAATGTAGCATCACACAAGATAAAGAATATGATCACACACAGGATAAAGTCATCCAAAATACCAAAGTTTTTAAAACTAAAAGAGAGCAAATAAATTCAAAGGCTCTCGCTCACACGAAGTCTACGATCTATACATTTCTCCCCCTTTGGCAACAAGTTGCCAAAAAGTTCAAAAGTATATAACTACTCGTCTCTGTGGGCAGTTGATGACAGAGTTGACAGAAGAGCGTCCGTGAAGGCTTCTGCTGAATGTCCTGGAGCTAGAAGAGTTGATACTGAAGGAGCTTGAGCTGGAGCTGGTGCTGAATGTGTTGAAGCTTGTGCTGAAGATGTCTGTCTTGTCTCTTCAGCAGCAACAGCAACTGACCTAGGCATGGTGCTGAAATGAGTAGTAGTGGGAGGAGGAGAATCTTCCTCATCATCATCTTCATCTTCTGAGGGTGGGATCTCCACTGAGTCAACTTCATGCTGAAGCTCTTTGACTATAGTTGTGAACTCAGAAACCTTCACATCCATGTCATGAAACTTTCTTTCCACGACTCTCTCAAGGCTTTTTTGACTTTGCAGTATCTCCTGAATGTTCTTCTCCATGCCTTGGACAATGTTAAATAAAAATTCCGTTCGCTCAGCTTAAGTTCTGAGCTATGGAATTTGAGGTGGCCTATTTCTAGCAGCCTCAGCTTCTGCTGCCTTTGCTGCCATTCTTGTTGCAGCTGAGTTGGGATCATTTTCATCCATTACCACTTCATTGTATTCAAACTCTGTCTGAAGAGGTAGATGGGGACGATCAAGTAGATATGCATGCTTGCCTAGCTGGCATTGATAAGCATCTGAATTTAAGGAGCATATCCACATGATCTCTTCTGATCCACAACATTTCTCCGGATAGTCTCTACTATCAAATCCATCACTGTGAATCTGGTATGGGTGTCTAGTAGGTGCAGCAGGTTGATGCAATGTCCTCTAATCATCTATTCATCTCCTGATTTAGGCATCAGGGTGTATCTAAGAATTGTGTTTGTTGTAGGAATGTCTGCTTGCAGAAAGTACACCGAACCCATCTTGTGACTAGCCAAGTACTTGAGTGGAATTGTCTTGTACATATTGGCCATTGTGTTGTGACTCTACTTTGCTTCTGCATACACATCTACTTCTCGCTCTTCGTCCTTGGGGGCACCAATGATAGCAGCCCTTTCAGAAATTGTGGCTTCATACTTGTGACCATCAATCATCTAGACTAAAGAGTAACCATAAAAAAGAACAGTTGCATACAATTGCATGATCAGCTCGTCATTCCATGGGGTCATCTCTTTGCCAACAAACTTTTCAATGTCCACTATCCTGAAATTCTCTTGTACATGGGGAAAGAAATTCTCATTTTCCTTGATATATGCCCAGTCGACATACCTCATATCACTAACAGCAGGACTCTTGTCAAACAAGACAGTCTCATAAAAATCTTGTTGTTCCTTAGTGTGAAACCTTGGATCAACAACAGTTCTTCTTGTAACAGCATATGGATCATTAGCTCTCCACTTTCTTAGTCTGACATCCTTCCTCTTCTTCATATCTTCTGCTATTGGATGAGCATCATTGTGAATAGGAAGGGTTGGTCTGAGCTTTCTGAGAATTGGTGAATTCTCATCTTCGTCCTCATCTGCAGCATGGGCACTGGATGCAGGGCTTTGCTCTTGGCAGCTTCAGGTATGCCCTTGGTAGTTCTTTTGGGAGATACAACCTTCTTTGCTTTGGTAGGAGGCTTAGGAGAAGATTTCATTGCATCAGCCATCAGCTTCTTTTTCTTGGGAGGAACTGGGATCTCCTCGGGAGCTTCTTCCTCAACATCTTCTGGGTCTTCAAACATTGAAGTCTTTCTCCCAACAAGATGAACAATTCTCTTCCTGGGCCTCTTCACACCAGCCTTCTTGGCAGGTGCATCCTTGGAAAGTGATGTGCTTTTCCTGGCATATTCAGGTGCTCTCAAATTAGTAGGGGTAGCAGTTACTTTCCTAACAGTTTCCTTGGAGCCTTTGAAGGAGCTAAAGTTTCTTCTGGCATAAAATCTGAGCCCCCTTCATCAGAAACAAGCTTCTTTCTTTGCCTGGTGGCTGCCTTGGGCAAACCATGAGAGCTAGGAGAACTTGGGTCTGAAGCAGACTACAAGTGCCTGAGTCCATCTCAACACTGTGCTCTCTGAAGTCATTGTGACTATCTTCTGAACCAGACATATGTGACAGGCAAGCACAAACTCAGCAGCAAACAAAAAAACCTATGAAGTGGATATAGGAAAGATAGAAAGGATGAGCATCACAAAATTCAGATGTTTTTGAAAATTTGAATAGAGAAATCCTTAGTTTGAACTTTCTGCAGAACTCATATCAGTAGCACCGAGTTTTGCAACTCGGAGTCATCGAAATGGGGTCTGCAGACTGTTAACCCTAAAAACTTCCTATTTCTCTAATCTACAAGATTCATCTGGTCGATATAGAGGTTTCACATAGTAGCTTGGGTATAAAGATTTCCCATTGTGTATGAATCAGATGGAGGAATGCAGGGGGGTCTGAACCATACCCTAGCTTGGTGGTGGTCCGGCTGCGGCGGCGATGGCGGTGAAGATTCTGTCGGATGCGGTGATTCCTAGCGACGGAGAAGCACGGAAACTCAAGGGCGATGACTAGGGGTCCAGGAGGCAGTTAAGGTTTGAGGCGAAACGACTTTGACGATTGGTAATCAAAGAACATGTCCATTGGTATATATACCCATTCGCTATTGGTTTCATCGAGATTACGAAATCAGTGTCGCTGAGTTCCTCTACTGTTAGCTGACTCGGAAACTCGGTGGAACCGAGTTTGTGATTCTGATGGTACCAAGATGGAAACCTAGATCAACTCTGGACTTTGCTGGAACTGAGTTTGTGAAGTTGGTTTCGCCATGTTCATTCACAGAGAGGTTTTGGAGGTCATCCATTGACGATACGAAACTCCGAGTGCTCCTTCACATAGAGGGATTGACAAGTGCTTGTTCAAGTTTTGTGATGAGGCATGAATTGAACTTGAGATGAGTTAGCATAGATAGCTAGAGAAGGGTCCTAGGCATTCTTGTCCATCCAATTGGCAAAAGATAAATTAAGAACCAAATAACAACACTTGTATGTCCTCGAATGATCAAACACATGCAGACCAACATGCTCGCACAGTAAGAATGATAGAGAAAAACATGGTGAACATGCACAAACATCCTAGCAGCTATGAAGCACTTGGGCGATGACAAAATTCATCTATATATGAGTATGTTGACATAGGAGCCAAGTAAGAATACTTGATCATAGGTCATACTCATTGTTAAGTGGGGTTACCACTTTTACATAAGCATTAATGTGTTCATATCCATAGGAGATGCTTATACTCAAGTCTTAGAGTAAATCTCCCCCTTGATATGACATCCCCACTAAGAGGGATCAACTAACCTTCGGTTTTGTCGTAGAAGACTTCAAGTAGGTGAAGTAGTGGTGGATGATCAAAGTTGATGAAGATCATCTTGAGTTGGGAGCAATCCTTGTTGTTTTCATACTCTTCTCACCTACATGGGTTAGTCCCAAAGCACGAGGAACATATGCAAGAATATCTATGGACATGGAGTGAAACATATATGCGATGATGTGCAAATGTGCATTAATTACCTTGTTCCTTGCTTACCTTTTAGGGAATGTGTGACTCCTTGAAGTAATGCCTATGGTTGAGGTTGATTGCAAATAGTTCTTGCCAAAATGAATAAGAGTGAATTTCATTAGCGGAGTCATCCCTCAAGAACTTCCCTAGTTATTTTTCTTGGGTATCCACATCAAATTGATGTGAATCCTTGGAGTTGTGGTAGCACTTTTTGAGATAGAGCTAGTAGTGTCCTTGGGAACCCACTTGACCTTGGCCTGGGGTTCTTCTTCGAATAGGTCAATGTCATCTTGAAGCTTTCCCTTGCCTTTGTGGTCTTGTGGTAGAAGGCCATCTTGTGAGCTTGTTCCTTTGGAAGGAGTGGGATCACACTTCTCCTCTTGGGGAACAAACTTAGGAGTGAGATATGGACATTCTTCCAAAACATCTCCGTTGATGTTCAACTAGCCAACACCTTGTTTCTTCCTTGAATTGTTTACTTCCTGCAAGGCTCTTGAAGACACCTTTCTCTATAATCCCTTTCAATAGATCATTTTCCTGTTCAAGTGTAACTTGGCTAAGAGAATCGTTAGTGGAATCAGTAGAGCTACTAGCAACAACATTATTGGATTTAGATTTAGCATAGTTGTTACTAGATGAAGAAACCTTCTTGCTTCTGTTACTAGTGTTCCTATGTTTAACTTGTGGAGCAAAGTTGGACAAGAGTAATCGTTTCGCTAGATAAGAAAAAGTCTTCTTTCTAAGATCATCGTCGATCGCTTTTAAGAACTCATGCTCTTGCTCCAAGTTGAGCTTCTCTAAGCGTAGCTTCTCATGGGTTCTTGCAAGCTCTCTATGATCTTCTAGAGTAGTCTCATGAGCTAATATAAGAGTTTTAATTCTTGAGTTAGTCATTCAATTTCTTCCTTATCATCATCATTCGATTTCCCTTGAGTAGCATGATAAATAGCAAGTTCATTTTCAGGGCAATCACTACTTTTATCAAGAAGCAAGTCATCTTCTCCTAATAAGTCATCCTCATCACTATTAAAATCAAGATGCTCGGTATGTGCTACCTTGGGGCCTTTAGCCATGAAGCAGTTTCCGACTCCCATTTTTGGTGAATCAAATAAATCGTAAGAGTTGGTGGAAACAAGTGTAATGCTTGCAACACCTTCATCGGAATGAGAGTAATAGCTTCTCTCGGAGTGGTGATCAGACTCGGAGCCACACACCCATTCACCAACATCAGCTTGATGTCTTATTCTTGAACAACTCTTGGTGTATTTGTCCTTCTTCTTCTTTTCCATGCCTCTCCGTGATTGTCTTCATTCATAGTGATCTTCTCTACTCCTTCTCTCTCTATGAGGTGACTCATCTCTTGAGCTTCGTCTTCGAGGTGACTCTTCCCTTCTTTTGTAGGGAACCAAGCACTCATTTGAGTAGTGTCCGGGTTTCCCACAATTGTAGCAGTTTCGGTCATGGCCGGACGAACGCTTCTCTTTATGTCTCGAGCTTGAGCTTCTCTCTTTGCCTCTACTCTTATAAAACTTGTTGAATTTTCTGATGATGAGGCTTATCTCTTCATCAGTGACAAGATTGTCCTTTGAAGTAGTGGGAGCATCACATGAAGATTTATAAGCACCACTTGACTTGTTGTGCAGCTCATTTTTGTCCTTGAGTGACATCTCATGAGCAACAATCCTAATAGTGACTTCAGTTGGCTTGAGATCTTTGTAATTTGGCATCATTTGGAGCAATGTGCACAATGTGTCATACTTGCCATCGAGAGCTCTAACTAACTTCTTGATGATGAATTTGTCGGTCATCTCTTCACTTCCTAAGCCGACAATCTCATTGGTGATGAGAGCTAGCCTAGAGTACATTTCAGCAACACCTTCACCATCCTTCATCTTGAACTTGTCAAGCTAACTTTGAAGCACATCCAACTTAGATTCTCTAACAGAATTAGTACCTTCATGCATATCAACCAAAGTATCCCAAATCACTTTTGCATTCTCAAGACGACTGATTTTGTTAAAATTTTCAGGTCATAGGCACTTGAAGGTGATGTCACAGGCTTGACCATTAAATTGCAACATCCTTAGTTCATCAGTTCTCGCACCACGATTTGGCTCCTGCCCTTCTCCAAAGAAGTTACCTTGCACACCTACACGAATAACAACCCAAACATGAGGATTAAAGCCGAGAATATGCATTTTCGGTTTATGCTTCCAACTAGCAAAATTAGTGCCATTGAAATATGGACCTCTATGATGATAATTTCCCTCACTAGATGCCATGCTCTCCTAGGTTGTTAAACCAATGAAATGGAGACCAATGCTCCTGAGAAAGCATCCTGAGAAAGTTTACAGGCTCAACAAGGCACTATATGGCCTCAAGCAAGCCCCGAGAGCGTGGTATGACACACTCAAGGGGTTTCTCATGAAGAAAGCCTTCAAACCCGGTTCACTCGATCCCACACTCTTTACCAAATCTTGTGATAATGAGTTGTTTGTATGTGAAATCTGTGTGAATGACATTATCTTCGGCTGTACTAACAATCGATACAGTGATGAGTTTAGCTTCATGATGCAAGAGCAATATGAGATGTCTATGATGGGAGTGCTGAAGTTCTCCTTAGGTCTTGATATTCTACAACAACCAAATTGCATCTTCATATCTCAGGAGAATTACCTTAAGGACTGCCTCAAGAAGTTTGGCATGCAAGATTTCAAAGGCTACAAGATGTGTGTGCCAACCAAAGGCCACCTCTGCAATGACGAAAATGGTAAATATTTTGATCAGAAGGTATAACGCTCCATGATTGGTTCTTTATTGTACCTATGTGCATCTAGGCCAGATATGATGCTTAGCATTTGCATGTCTGCCCGATTCCAAGCGGCACCAAAGGAATCGCATCACCTCGTTGTGAAGCGAATTCTTTGATATTTGGCTCACACCCCCACGTTAGTATTACGTTATCCAAAAGGGGGGTAAGAGTTGACCTCATTGGCTACTCCGATTATGATTATGCTGGTGATAGAGTTTATCACAAGTCTACATCAGGCCCATGTCACTTTCTGGGTCGATCTCTTGTATGTTGGTCTTCAAAGAAGCAAAACCATGTCTCACTCTCCACTACTGTGCCATCAAGATCGTGCAGTACATCACTCCAAGAGAAAGCACATTTAGATATGCCATCATTTCCTTCGTGATCATCTGTTGAAGGGAGACACCGTGATTGAGCATGTGAAGACAGAAGGGCAATTGGCCGATATCTTCATGAAGCCTTTGCATGAGAAGAGGTATTGTAAGTTGAGGTGTGAGCTAAATATCTTAGAATCCTCACAAGTCCACTGAATGGACACACATGTGAATATTTATGCATATTGATGACTTTGATGCACAACACGAGAAGTAATGTATGGCTTCAACTCATGAAGATATATACTCTATGTGTGAATATATTAACAAATAATATGACTTCAGAGTGCCACGGTAATTGTGCGCCGGGTCTGAGTCTTACATTCTTATACAGTGGGTAACCCCACAACCCCCTCTTGAAGACATTGTCATTATCTCACTTTTATCTATGTCCTCGAAAAACTAAGTTTATCTTTGAGTTGAATGTTTGTCTTCAAGCTTCAACACTTGTCATTTGAATATATCATATAAAATACTTTGGAGTGTTTTGTCCTCTACATCATCCTGGCTATAATTATGTCTTCCATTTTTAACTAGTTAAATGTGATCGGACCCGCAAACCTTGTACATGCTTATCTCTCCCAACATAGTTCAACTCTAGTCATATATATTCTAATTGACAAGTGTTGATTGTCTTCACGGTATCCTGGACTATTGAAGACAAACTCAACCAACCAGTTCAAAAAATTAAATCTTATCCTTTACCTCCCTTACCGCAATAGTTCACGTGCATGTCGCTACAGTTCAAAGGTAGTGGGATGTCACACGTGATGCATGCTTACCATGCATCTCACTAAGTTGAAGAGTGAGGGCCATAACTATACAATTTTTTTGGTTGTTCCACTTCCAACCTCCTTTTAAATAGATGACCCCAGCTCATTATATTACTCTTACCTCTCTCGCCTTTGTTCTCGAGCTCCAAACCCTAGCGCCGCCGCTGGAATCCATCATCACCGGAGGAGAAACGCATAGATACCATGACTTCTTCATTGTCGTAGTCACGTCGGCCGCAATTTTTGTTGCTCCACCGCCGTCGTATTTGTCTACCACCACCGACTTAGGGTATGGCAAATTGATCTGCTCGGCTTTTCCACCTCGTCAAGCTATTCATCGTGTCTTTCACAACGGTAAACAAAATCAGATTTTTTACCGTCCGTTTGATCTAAAAAATTACCACATATCTTCGCTGTTGTTTTTTACCTTCTTTTGTCAGCACTCAAACTTCGATCTCTATTTTCTCAATGCTTTCACTTGTGTTGAAAAATATGGTTTCATTCCTCACGTGTGCAATTTTTCAACTTTACACAAGTCTGAAACCACCTTATCTTGAGCGGAAGTAAATGTCTTCGGCGAATGAGGTCATTAGCTTCAGACCATGTTTTTATCTTCAAAATGGTTTGAGAATGCATATGACCTATTTTATTCCCCTCCCATTTCTAGTTCTTACACACGGACATGTTTGTGGTAGAATCTCTTGGATCTCATAGTCTGAATTCCTTTGCAGACTACTTGTAGATACACCTGGACTCACGTGGAGCCAGTTCACACTTGCATACTTCTATGAAGCCTTTGTCTAAGTCGAAGAGAATGGCCAGAGATAAAAAACCTAAGAAAGATGGCAGACAAAGATGTCAAAACACGACAAAAGATCTTCCGCCTGCACTATATGAAAGGTACAGGTCTGATCCTAAAGAAAGTTACACTCAGCGCAAGAACCGGATCAAGTGGATCCGAAGATATTGGGCAGAAGAGTGGTTTTACTATCAGTTTGTCACTGCAGAGTATGCTGAAAAGAACGCTGAATGGGCTGCCTCGACAAATATTTTGTACAAAAATATCCATCCGATGACAAACGCCAATGCCATCAAGATTGGCTTCTACCCATGCATGGTCAGGCCAGTGATACCAGAACATCCACATCCATCTAGCATCATGGGACGTCGTGTCATTGTTGAAGCTTCTGAAGACGATGCAGAACAACCTTCTGTCCCTTCTCCGAAGCCACCAAAAAATTAAAGGCTTTAAAGTCTAAGGATTCAAAGCCATTCTCCACAACACCACAGGCTTCGCAATCTAGGCCAGTTGAACCAGCTAAGACTAAGGATGAATCACATACAACAAGAAGATTGAAGAGAAAACTTGTTGCTTCTCGTGGCACGAAGACATCTATCACCTTGAAGGATGGTAATAACATGATTGAGCTTTTATATGATGAGTTTGATGATGAGGCCCTTGCAAAGCTCATCTAGCAAAAGGAGGAAGAGGCGAAACGTCTCGTAGACGTACCTCTCCTCGATGCAGATATCCTCAACCATTTCATTGATGAATGGTTTACTGATCCCTCACTCTCCATTGATGCCCTACAACTTCCCATTGGGCTCAGTGCCACCTTCCAAGGGCTGGTGAATGAAGAACTGTCATTGCTTAGAAGGCAGATCAAATGCGTGAAAACATTCACCATGAGAAGGCACTCTATAAGAAGAACATGCACAGGCTCACTGTTGAGCAAATCCAAGGCTATCAGAAGATGATGGAAAATTTAAAATATGAGTTTCTAAGGTGTCGTGATGCCACCAAAGGCACCCTAGCACATCTAAAAAATAAGTCTAAAAAGATGGTCCAAGCTCACAATGAGATGCTCAAGAGAAAAGCACTTGGCCAGCCTGCTCTTGACCCTCGCATAATTCAGAAGTCAAGGAAAACGTCAATGTCTTCAAGCTAGCGTGCACCCACAAGAAAATAAGTGCCAAGCATTATCTTCCCAAGAGGGTTCTCTGGTTCTAGGAGGACGCATCCTTCCTCTGTTTTGTCCAGCAAGAATACCAGACATGCCGAGGATGAAGCCAGAAAGCGCAAATCCGTGCAAGCTTTTGAAGCCTAACCTACCAAAAAGCTAAAGACAACGAAGATAAAGACTTCGAGCTCGACCCAAGTGCCCAAACCCCCTCGAGTTCCCTCTGCCACTCCACCCGCTCAATAGGAGCCCCTACTAGTGACACCTATCTCTATGGCTCCTCCTGTGTCTAAAAATTTTGAGAGACGCGTTATTCTTCATGAGTCTTCTCACACATAGATTCCCAACTTTGAAGATATCCCAGCTGATGAACACACTGCAGCTGAAGACATTGCTCTTGCTGAATACAATGTTGAATGAGAACCGGTGCCTAAACTTGATGTACCTTTGGTATCATCGCCACTGGCAACTGCCGGTTAACACGTGGACATTGGTTCATCTCCAACACCAATTGTTCCTGATGCGGTCTATGAAGAAGTTCACCCCAACACCCGTATGCGTGAAGTCATACCTTGCACTCCGCCTGTTCCTATTTCAATTCCCGTGCTACAGTCACCCTAGTCTCCATTTGAAGGCATGGAGGCTGAAACTCCTCAACAAGCATTGGCTCTCAAAAGTCTTCACAAAGGACGAAGGCCCATTATATCTTCAACGACAAGCATACGTGAAGATGATGTGCATACTGAATCGACTCCACTAGTGGAGGAGAATCCCAGGAGTGAAGATGTTGCTCTTGAACAACCAGAACTCGAAGCCAAAGCTACTGAACACATTGCAGTTGACACTGTTGTGGTTCCACCAGTCCCCAACCCACCGCAACTCCTGAGGGCGAAGCTAATGCGCCATATCCTGACGGTCCTCCAGTCCGTGCCACGCCATCGACTCACGGCAATTCTAAAAATATTGTCATGGCTTTCAATCGGGAAGGAGAGATGGTGCTACGCAAACAACTAAGGCTAGTTCCTTCATGAAAGATGGTCCGTGAGTGTGAATTCAACAATCATCATCGGCCAAGAGTTATGAATCATATTCCATGGCTTCCAAGTCTTCGACAACATGGACCAGCGCATCCTCTTGTCTTCAGTGTCAAGAGCTTCAGACTTAACTACACGTTCCTTGACTCTAACCGGAATCCATACAAGCATTAGAAGATTTTGTCTGATTGGTTCTGGAGTGCACTCCAACACAACTACTATACATGTGTTCTCATAGCCAGAACAAGATCTATCCTCACAAGCATCTCAGCTTTGAAGCTATGATTGTTCTTCCATGCTATGATCAGGCCATCAATTGTTTTCGGGATGTTGTACTGTTGCCTTTCATTGTCAATCATGAAGAGTGGAACAAAGAACTCATTCTTCAATTTTGTGCAACTCTTCACATCTCAGGCTTTGGGAGAGATCTGAAGACATGGGCAATGGACTTCATGATCCGAGATGAGCATGTCAAGGCTCCTGCTATGGAATTCTTTGCCACCACACCTCTTGTTGCATGTGGCGAAGACTTTCATTCGTAATCTTCTTCTTATGCTAAAGCCACAAAGAGCATCTTCCAAGTTTCTAAGCCAAATATTACTTAAATGTGACACTTATGAAGCCATTGGCATCTAATGCACCCTTGCCCACAACATTCTTTGTTGATGATCTTCAATATCTACTGAAGACTATCTAGCATACTCTTCATCGTACTATATGGCCAATCAAGGGGCATTCATCTTGAAGCAAGATGGATGGCGCACTAAAGATATTGATCTACAACATAGTCTATGCTATAATATTCAATCTTTAAGACTTACTCTTGTGCAACCTTCGTGCTTTTGGTATCAATCTCTTTGAATCAAAGATTGATGCACCATGGATCATGTGCTTCATGAAGTGCGGAACAAACACATGATTTCTACCCTCTACTCCCAACCGCGTTGTGTCCCTTCCAGAAGTGGAAGTCATCCACGAAGACATTTATCTTTCCAAGAGCAAGAACCCCATTCATGAAGGCACAAGTGGGACAACTCATATTGTAGGGCGTCACATTCCATCTGATCCTGCCAAAGCTAGACTTTTTTGCGCCATTCACCTTCCACATCCCAGTGCTACCGCAACTGAAGCCACTACTAGCACATGCCTTCACAGACCCAACCCAGACAGGAACGTGCTATGACAGACTGAGAGTGATAACCCACAACTATAGGGTAACACAACAGTCTTTGTGGGTAGTATTACACCCTGGCTTATTGATTCGAAACAAGGCGAGCCAAAACATATTTATTGGCCTTAGAAGTTTAGTTGCCAATTCAACCACACCTCGGATATCCCTCTAGAGCAAATATTTTAACAGCACGACAAAGTAGTAGTAGCAATAGTAACACTGACAGCAGCAATTTGGTAGTAGTTGTGAGGGTAGTAGCAATAGTAACTTAGCAAGATTCAGTGTATGAAAAGCGTAGGCAACGGATCAGTGATGCATAGATATGGATAACATCAATCATGTAATTGTTACACATTAGAGCAACACAGGACTAGCTCCAATTCGTCAATATAGTGTACGCATATATTTCGTATATAGTCATACGTGCTTGCAATAAGAACTTGTATGGCATCTTTTGTCCTACCCTCCCATGGAAGTAGGGTCCATTAGGCAACTAAGGGCTATTAAGGCCTCCTTTTAATAGAGAACCGGAACAAAGCACTAACACATGGTGAATACATGAAAACCTCAAACTAAGGCAATCACCGGAAAGAATCTGAATTATTGTCACCTTGGGGTATGCAGATCGTGACATATAATAGGTGCAAATAAATTACAAGATAGGATCTAAACACTTTAATATTCATAGAAAACATAATAGATTCAGCTTTGAAATTATTGCACTCGGGCCTTAGTGATAAGCATTAAGCATAGCGAAGTCATAGCAACATCAATATGAAAACAAGTGGATACTAGGGATCAAGCCCTATCAAAATCACTCGATTACATGATCAATCTCATCCAATCTCATCACAGTCCAACAAGCCTACAAAGGAATTACTCACTCCCAATGGTGAGAATCATAGAATTGTTGATGAAGAAGGGTTGATGATGACAAGAGTGACAAATCCCCCTCTCCAGAGCCCCAAACGGACTCGAGATCAGCGTTCCCGAGAAAGAACAAGAGGTGGCGACGGCTCCGTCTTGTTAAACATGATGAAATCTTCTCCCATATTTTTTTCTCTAAGGATGTGAATTTATAAGACTAGAATTTGGGGGAGCCACGTGGGCCCCACAAGCTAACAAGGCTCACCCAAGTGTGTCGACACACCATGTTGCCTTGTGGCCCATAGGCAGCCCCCTCTAGCAGTTTTGCGCTCCATAATTCTTCATATATTCCAAGAACTTCTATTTTGCACAAAAATAACACCATGGTAGTTCTGCTGAAAATAGCATCAGTGTGGGTTAGTTTCATTCAAATAATGCAATGAGAGGCCAAAACCTGAGAAAAAGTGTTTGGAAAAGTAGGTACGTTTGAGACGTATCAACTCTCCTAAGATTAACTCATTGCTTGTCCTCAAGAAATTCAGTTGATAAACTAAAAATGATAAAGAAATCTTTTACAAACTCTTTTATTCTCGTTGCCATATATATACTTAGCTAGTGTTCAGGTTTTCAGCATAAATCATAAACAACCATATCCACGATAACACTTAGCTATTATATTCACTCATGACAATAACATAACTAGCTAGCACGCAGTAATGAAATCTCTCACATGCCAAAAGTTTTTCAAAAGAATCACGATATAATATGATGGCATGCTATTGTGCTAGCCCTTTCTGAGACCACAAAACATAAATATAGGGCACCTCTGTGTTTCAAGCAATGACTAAACATTATAATTTAGGGTAGAAAAGATCTAGTCATGCTTACATCCAACATTAGCTAGACTCAGTGAATAATAATGACAGTAGTGCTCTCAAGTCTGGTGCTTTTAGTAATACGATGATGACTCAAAAATAACATTAAAGTAAGTAGATAGGCCCTTTGCAGAGGGAAGTATTGATTTGCGGAGGTGCGAGAGCTCAAGGTTTAAAACAGAATTGAAATTATAATTTTTGTTGTGCGCTTTTCCTGTCAATGTCACGACAAATGTTGTCCATATCTTCCATGCTAAACATATTATTGGCGGTTCCCAAACAGAATTGTAAAGTTTACTCCCATCCACCATACATACACAAAACATGGCTGACTGAATCCACGGCTGCCTACCAACATATGAACTTTCCCATGAGTTTCTTTAATTATTTTTTGATTTTGTAGGATTCGGCATCCTTTTTACGAGCCACTCTCTAGCAATGATTGATGAATAAACACCCATATTGAGAATAACCCACTTAGCATGCAAGATATCGACTGCCCCATCGCTTCATGAGTGGTACGAGCACATAAAACATGAATTTGTTTGAATATTAGAGGTGGCACATGTAAATTTACTTACAACGGCAGGGTTATACCACATATAGGTAGGTATGGTAGACTCGTTTGGCATAACTTCGGTTTAGGAGATTGGATGCACAAGCAGCATTCCCGCTTAGTACATGTGAAGACTAGCAATATATTGAGAAGCGATCGGCTAGAGAAAGAAAACAATCATAATTATGCATTATGAATAATTAATGTTGACCATTAGCATGCGTAGGATGTGGACACTCTAAATTTAAACACCATGAAGGCTGCATTGATTTTGATTCAACTACATGTTTGGAGATGGGCCAAGTCAAACCACTCGAATTACTCACAAGGAAATACCATACCACATCATAACCATTTTAATGCATGTCGACACATAAGATAAATCATTATCCACTCCTATGTATTTAAGCATGGCATGAGAAACTACAGTCTCTAATTGTCATCTTAAACATGTTTACTCACAATATGCTGAATCAGGATCGAACGAGCTAAACACATTTATAGAAATGGAAAATAAAAGGAATTCACCAGCTTTCTTTGCCATGACCACTTCACCAAATATCCTCCTTATTGCCTTTCACTTGCACGACCCAATGATGTGATAATAATAATAGTGCAAATGTGTCGTGGACTAAGCTGGAATCTGCAAGGAAGTTTTTATATGAGGGAGAAGACACAGTAATATTGGCTCTTTGTTAGATCAACAGTAATGCATATGAGAGCCACTCAACATTTTCTTCATGGTATTCTCCTTCGAGTGACTCAATTAAAAGAAAAGAAATTCATAGAAACACAGTAAAATATTTTTGGTGTTTTTGGTTTTTTAAGAATGAAGCAAATAAACAAGAAAAAACAAGAACTGGGAAAATTATTTTCAGGGGAAAGCTCCCAAAATGCAGAAGAAATCATTTTGGGTTTACTTTTAACACCACAAACCAACTAAACTAGAAAGAAGAGAGAAACAGTTTTTTGGATTTTCAAAGTTTTTTAGACACACAAGAAGAAAGTGGAAAATAAAAACTAACATGGATATACCATGAAAGAGGATGAACACCGACAATAGATATTAAGTGTGTGAACATGAATGTAATGTTGGTGAGAAATACATACTCCCCCAAGCTTTGGCTTTTGCCTAGCTTATCGATCACCATGGGAAGTAGCCATCTGGTCATGGGAAGTAGTTGGGTTGAGGCACTTGAGTGTCCCACGACTGAGCTACAGCCTCTGCCTCAACCAACTCATTTGGGTAAGCAATTATATCTCATGGCATGATACTAAATCTGTTCCTGGTATGATAGTTAAACAATGAAATTGCATGCAACACAATAACATCGTGAGTATCCCGATTGTATCCTAAGTTATAATTAATGTGCTCCAGAGGTCGAGGTTCATCAATGAACTGGTGATCCATCATCCACTGGTGATCAAGATAAACCTTAAGCAACAAGTAATAAGTGGAGCGTATGGCGACATTAAAATGTTCATCTAGCCGAGTGGCATAATTGCCACCATGAACCCTGCCCTTGGTTTGGTTAAGATGTAAATGATGCACGACAATAGCTCCTAAGTTGTAAGTGTTATCACCATAAACTGTGTGGCCTGAAATAACTACGGTGGGGGCACTCACACCATGACCATGAGTGATAGTAGTTAAACACTTCCCTATGAATATAGCAAAGTAATGCACATAAGGAAAATGTAAACTGGTGGCCCTAGCATTTGATACGCCCCTAGTTTCTCCACAATTAAGGTAAGGAGGAATTCCTTGAACTCCTCTGGTTTAGGGTCACGCATTCCCCCCTTAGAAGGAAGAAAGCATATTTTACATAAGTGAGCGAGTGGTAGTTCATAATTTTCTACATATAAATCAACATGTACCATGGGAGCATCGGGCCTATTTGCGAAATAGAAATTTTGCACAAGGGAATTTGTCAGGAGATAGTATTGGTCACACTCATCTGATAGGAAGTTGCTCATCCCGACATTCGGAATGAATTGCATGAAGTCTTGATAGAAACCCAGTTCGCTCATGAAAGGTATCTGTGGCCATTCACACAGCAAAACTTCCGCACTACAAAAGATGTTTTTTTCCTAGTCCTGGGTCCTCCCAACAACTCCTTTGGGACTTCAGCTTGAAGAACCCTCCTAAGGATATTCATTTTCCTATTGTTGACACCCGATTTTGACACAGAAGAAAACCTTATTAAGTTGAATTCAAATGAATAAGTGATCTACATGAAAATGTTTCATAATGTTGACATGAACATCTTTGAAGTTTGGGCCATCGATGTCCGATCTCATCTCGAAGGCCGAAACAATGCTCAAAGTGCTGAGATTTCATATGCAGAGTACTGTTCGGTCAATTAAGCCCCAATATGACCTCCTATGAAAATAATTTCAAGCCGAATTGTCTTCGTCTCGTCGAAATGATCTATTTTGATATGAAAATCATCTCAATACGAGATCGTATGCAAAATTTAGAGCCATCGGAGTGACGCCCTATTGAAAAATGTTCAACATGAAAGTTGTTCGCCTCATCAAAACGGTTAACTTTGCTTTTGGGCTCATCTTCATCCGAGATCATTTTCGGCCTGTGAGACACAAAAACGGAATTGCTATCTTAGAGTTACCTATATTCGAGTTCGGTTAATTTTTTAAAGATTTGGACGAGATTTGGAGTCCTTTTCTTGTAAGGGAAGTCCATCCGCCTCATAAATAGATAAGAGGTGACGGTCGATTGAACAACACACAATCAAACAGATCAATCTACTACCTTTTCGTGTCCATCTACTTTTTATCTCTCTCTTGTTCTTCTTTTTCCTTGTTTTTCGTTCGTTCTTCGCTTGGAGGGCAGTGATCCATGATGTCACACCCTGTTTTTCACCCCAAGTATTCTATGTTGCAAAAATGAGAGCTTGTTAAAACTGTTTCAAATAATGTTGTGAGTGCAATGTGAACCCTTGTTTGAGTGTGTGCTTGTTTGTTTGATGACTCAAATCTATGAAAACTTATTATTTTGCTCTCTTGAAAAACCCTTTCTCCTTTATATCAAGATCACCTTCATCATGTGGGATACACTAGTAGCTCATGAAGCCAAGTGGAACTTCCAACCAAAGTTGGTGATCTGATCCAAATATTATTTTCATTCATTAAAAACATTAATTGGTGATTTAAAATATTATTTTCCTATTTTATATCTATGTCTGTTTCTAAGGCCAGTAATGATATTCCCACAAGGAAAATTGCCTTCCTGCCTTAGAAAATTCTGAGTAAATTCATGGAAGCTCAGAAGGACATATATTTTCCATATATAAGATTTTCAACCCTATTTTATATTAATATTATTTGAGTAAAACCCTGAAAACTATTTTTGTCTGTTTTAGCTTTTTGAGATGTTTCCAAAGGAAATTATCTCAATAAAATCCCATAAAATTATAGGAGCCCTCCCAAGCCATATTAGGTGCTCACCTAAAATCTCACCTTGATTCAAGGTGGGGAAGTGCACCTAATGAGCCCAAAACCCTCTCTGTCCAGAGTAGAGTTGGAACAACTCTACATTGCAAAGTTTCTTGAATGGAGCTGAAACTTTGCAGAAGTGTTTGACACCCCAGATGAGGACCCCACACCAAAGATGGGATTTGTGAGACTCTGTTTGGCCACACTCCCTTTGTAAAGCACAGTACTGGTTATTTTGAGACATTTTCAAGTTTACAAAGCCAAACTTGTTCAATGGAGCTCAGATTTGGTGGAACCCCATGTTTTTACCCCAAGACCAAACTTGTTAAGTTTCATTTACAGTGGTCGAGTGGAAGCACCCCAAGTCACTGTCGAACACCTACCGACAGGAAGGTAAAAACCCTCCTAGCCACTGTTTTACCCAATGTCAAGGCCCCAAACTTGGTGGGTTAGAGCACCAGAACACCCTAAGCACCCAGTCAATCAGCCCCTCCCCAACTCCAAGCACAAGTGACAAGAACCCCAATTTGAGCTGCAGGGCAGTACTGGCTACACTAGTGTTCCTTGATCCCTTGACTAGCTCGAGCTCCCACTAAACCTCAACGGCTAGGCACACTCCCAGCAACACTCAGGACATGGAGGACACGTCCCAAGTGCCCCAGAGCGAGCCAGCATGCCGTGGCATGCCAAAACTGCGCTTTGGGCACGCTGCAGAGAGCCACCAGCAAGGGGACGACGCTCCGGCCGGTCCCAACCTCCCTAGTTATGTCCAAACGCTCCCCCGACAACCATTCAGTGCAAAGCTACCCCAGGGACCCTCTCCCCCTCGCGCAAGAGCTCAGGCGACGCGTGCCCGTGCGCGCCCAACGCGGTCGAGCATGCACGGTCGCTGCGGCTCGACCCCACTCGCTTTCCCTCTGCGGCCGTTGCACCAGGAGGTCCTAAACCACGTCCCGAACCCGTGGTTTCTCGGCCAGCACCTCACTGTGCTCGCACGCACGCCACGGTGAGTCACCGGCGCGCCCGAGTCGGGTCACCGTCGATGGCCTATAAATAGGTCCCCCCGGCACCCCAGCACCCTCCAAGCAGCTTCAGCACAACCAGTAGACACTCCCTAGCCACCCAATCAAGCTCGCAAAGCCCCGGTGCTCGAGATCGACCGAGGCCCCTCCGCCTCGGAGCTCCGGTCGATCTCCGGCTACACATCGGCTCCTGTGCTACCCGACCTCCCATTACACTCCCCTTGACACCTGGAACATTTCCCCTAACTTTCCTGAGTGAATCCGTACCCCTAGCCCCTAGTTCAACACCAACCCGAAACCCTTCCGCCACGGGCACCTCGTTGCCGGCGACCCAGACCACCTCCGGTGACGTCTCGACCACGAGCAGGTAGGCGGAGGCACGAGGGACCCATTCCCGTTCCTGGACTGGCCTGAGGACAACGGCAGCCTCGCCGGCGTCCATGTCCACCTCTCTGGCTGGAGGTAGGAGAAGGACCCGACAAGTGGAGCCCACCTGTCGGTGTCCTGGGGCAGCCAGCGCGCACAGCCGCTGACGCTGACCCCAGGGGCCCGCAGGTCAGGTTTGAACCTGGCCCGCACGCGCGTGGTGGCCAGGCCTGCTGGCTGGGCCGGCTGGATCTGTTCCCTGGCCTTTTCTTTTATTTTAATCGAGTAACCTAAATGATTTTTATAAAAAGATTTAGCGAGTAGAAAAATATAATTCTTCCACCAGTAATTTTCTAAAAATGAGTAGTATTTGATTCTGCAATAGTTGACATTTAACAAAAAACAGAAACTATTTTGATATAATAAAATGATATTAAAAAGCACTTCATTGCTTCTGTTTGCTTTTAAATAAATATGCTTAGCTAATAAAACTATAGGAAACATTTTCCAAAATAATAAACTGAATTTATTCAAGCCTTGCAACATTTTTAAAAGCACTTTGTGATCTGTTTTAGTGAGAGCTAGTATTTATTTATTCCTTTCTCGACGGTAGAGTTACCGAGTGACGGAGGATCCGGAGCGGAAGACCTCGAAGACCCCGGATACCTAGCTGACCAAGGCAAGCAGCCCTTTTGCCATGACTTAAGTATATAAAATGATGCATGGTAGTATAGCAAGTATTTTCCGTTGCATGTGATCACGATGCCGGTTCATCAGTGATGTGATGGTACCAAAGGCTTCTTCGAATTACTTGCATTGATAGTAATGATATTCACATGGCTCCTCGGAGCACAAACATGATGAGCTGACCCTACCATCTACGAGGATCATGCTACTGTCATGTTGACTAGTAAAGTAGAATCATTGCATTGAGCTTGACCCTACCCCGCGAGGGTCATGTTATTACCATGTTAACAAGTAAAGTTAGAGCATATTATCATGAGCATGATGATGAGTTAAATAAAAGAGTTTATGAAAACCCCGTCGGGTGCCACTAATGCCCGAGGGTGATGATGAGTTGGTGATCACTTTTGGTGAAGTGATGCACCGGTGATTTTGGTGTGAGTATGGTTTCGGAAATGGGATTAGATTTATGATGTGTCGACCGTCCCAACCTTACTAGTACGACCACGATACCCCTTTATGGGACGGGGCTTTGTTGATTACTCTGGTCGGTACTAGCAAAGTGCCACATTACTAGTGGCGGGAGTGATCGGTGTCACTCTCGTGATGGGGTCGTGCCAGGTAGGACGACTATGCCATTATTATGAGTTCCAGGCACACCGTTGGTCCCTGCATGGTTGATACGGTCCAGAGTCGGTGCTCGTAAGACGTACAACATGTGGGCTGGGTACCAATCGAGTGGACCTCTTTCTCTAGTATCGTTAGGGGAAAGATGATGATCGGGTACTTACCTCGGGTATATGTGATATACCGCGAGTCGTGGATGACACGGAAGTTTCCCGTTTCTCGTGGGTCCAGCGTACTACTTCTGGAGAGTGTAAACTATTCGAATAGCCGTGTCCACGGTCAACGACAGTTGGGTGGTGCTGCTTAAACTACGTCATGTGTTTCCGCATAAACCAAGTGTGTGTGTGTGTGTGTGTGGTGTTAAAAAGGTGTTGTTATGATAATCACAATAATATGACCAAGTTCGGTGACTTGGCATATAGGGTAAACCCGAATGGTTTAGCCCTCATTAATACATTGAGGTTATGACAAGTCCGATGACTTGGCATTTAGGGTGAACCCGGTGTGTTCAACCCTTAGCAGATATGATGATATCTGTAACCTGTTCTTAAAAAGTAATTCTTTAACTTGTTGCATATACCTGATCATGCCACCACATTGCATTCCACTAAGGATACATGTTACTGTTATTCCTTACCATATATATTCATATCATGGGCTGTTTGCGAGTACATTCAAAGTACTCATTGGCTTGCCACTGGTTATGTCATTGACCAGACATGGAAGGACCGGAGTTTGGCGATGAGTACGCCGTCGGAGACGAACCTGCGATCTAGGACTCTTCCAAGTCAGAATGCCTGTCGGTGTAGGCTTGATGGCATGGGCACCGCTCAGCCCTTACGAGTTTCCGCTACTCGATGTATCCGTTTAATTGGCTTTAGGCCTTGCTCTTGAACCCGACCTTCTGGTCGTTCGATGTAATAATTTCGGTACTTGGATGTAAGACTCTATTATTCAATATCTGTGTTCAGTGAACATTGATCCTTGGGGTCACTGAGCACGGCGAACTTGACTTGCAAGTCGGGGTCCCCACACATGAGGCACTAGGGACGATCAGGTCGACCTAGGGCAGCCAATAGCTGTCGCGTGCCTTGACGGGGTCCCTCCCGGGCGTGTGGGGTTTCGGGTCTACAAAAGCGCCCGACGAATTGCGTGCGTATCGTGCTTTTGGACGGGTCTCCTCTTACGTGAGCTGCTATGCATCACCCCCGACATCAAAGGTACACGGTCACGTGTTCGTGTGGGAACACTTTTTTGTGACTCCGCTCGGGAATGAAGTTTCAAACGGTACTTGGATGTATCCGTTTAATTGGCTTTAGGCCTTGCTCTTGAACCCGACCTTCTAGTCGTTCGATGTAATAATTTTGGTACTTGGATGTAAGACTCTATTATTCAGTATCTGTGTTCAGTGAACATTGATCCTTGGGGTCACTGAGCACGGCGAACTCGACTTACTAGTAGGGGTCCCCACAGAACTGGTATCAGAGCCATCCTGACTATAGGAAGCCTTAGATAGCATGGACATTAACCGAGAACATTAGAACGCCAACCTTGCACAAGACTTTTGCACATACAACCTTCTGACTTCTCTCCTATGCCTTGTAGATGGTTGCCGTACCTGAGACGCTTCTGGAGACCGGCTTTCCACTACTCCTGGTGGATTGTCCCGAGAAGTGCCACGTACAACGCACGCCCATCTTCCTCTACCACGAGCACTGGGTCAACGCCGACACCAAGGAATATCACGTGGACGTGATAGTAAAGGCTAATGACTCCCCGTCTAGTTGGTTCTTCGAAGGACCACAGATGGGAGAGCTGATGTTGGCAGTAGAGGCAGCTGCACGAGAGGCGCTCGTGCATCTCCGCAGCATCCTCATTGAGATGGCAAATGAGCGTGTCACTCGTCACCTACCTTTCATTAAGGAAGGAGTGGATGGGAGTTGGGCACTCACCCCAGCCACGGAGGATGGAATGCCATTAAGGTTTCAGACCTACTTCAGTCTCTCGTCGGACACCCTGACGCACTTCTTGGTCAAGGAATCAGTCAAGCTTCGCCAAGAGCTGCACCTAGTCAAGGGCCTGCTCCACACTGAGAAGATGCAGAACCGCAAAGTAAAGAAGGCAAGCGCACCTGAAGGGAGGACAGCTATTTCCACTAGGGGTGGTGTGTTACCCATCCAGGCAGTCCCTCTTCGGAGTCGCCACCTGATAGCGAAAGAGTACACTGAGATCTTCGCCGCCTCGCCCAAGAGACGCCGTGATGTGCGAATTCTTTCTTCCACTCCTATAAAGGAAGAAGATCTTGATGAAGATGAGGATCCTGTTGAGTCCGATTTTGACACCGAGCAGTCCGCCGCTTAGGTTTTAGCGTAGGCAATTAGGGGTACCCCGAGCATAGCGTATCCATGTATCCGTTTTTAATTTGCGTATGTGTGCTTGATGTAAGTCACCTATTGCCTTAGGCAGCTTGTAAGTGACTACATCACCTAGTTGTTATGAATGCAATTTCCAGTTTATCAAAAACATTGATTTTGAAAACTTGGCACATACACGTGTTGGACCCCCTCTTACTAGGAACGAATCCTTGTATTCCCGAGCAAGGTGGCATTTTGACCTGTCTGTTTCTATGACAGGATGGTGAACGCAACCCGCAATAGCACCTTCGGCAACCCCGACGCCGGCTCCTGAGGGACGCCGCAGGGAACCGAAGGAGAAGCTCACGCTGGAGGTCACCACAAGCAGCCTAGAGACCTTCCGCCACCACCTCCTCCTGAGAACTTGATGATGGCTCAGTTCCTTCAAGCTCTTCGGGAGGAGCGTCAAGCCAGCAATGCCGCTATTCAGCAGCTGACTCAAGTCCTGGTGGACAACCCGCCGCGGAATGGGAATGGCGGTGGTCGCTCTACTCTTTCTGAGTTCATGCGGACTACGCCCCCATATTCACGGGGTCGACTGAACCCCTGGACGCTGATGATTGGATTCGCACCATTGAAGACCTCCTTGCGCTGGTCAAGTGCACCGATGATCATGAGAAGGTCCTTTATGCTGCTCACTGCCTCGTAGGCACCGCCATGGAATGGTGGGATGGATTCCAGATCATGCGGATGGGGCAGGTCATCACGTGGGAGATGTTCAAGGAAGGATTTCGCGCGGCTCACATTCCACCTGGACTGATGACCATTAAGAAGCGGGAATTCCGAGCCTTGAGGCAGGGCAGTGGAACTGTTAAGGAGTACCTGCAGAAGTTTAACCTCTTGTCGAGGTACGCGCCTGAAGATGTTAACACTAAGGCCGCTAAGGTGGAACGCTTCATGGAAGGGTTACAGCAGTCCCTGCAATACCAGCTGGTGGTTTGCGACTGCCAGACTTTCAGCGAGCTGGTTAACAAGGCGCTTATGCTAGAAGACAAGCGTCTTGCGATGGACGACACCCGCAAGCGCAAACTGATAGGCAGTGGAGGACCCGGTAACGCAAGACCAAGACCGTGGCAGTCAGCACCTGCAAGACCCAACTTTCAGCAGCAACAGTACAAGTATCCGGTGTTCCGCCAGAATAATCAGCCTCAGCAGCAAGCCAAGCCAGTAGTCAACCCACCGAACCACGGTGGAGTCAAGACCAACCCTCCGGGGCCAGTCACCTGCTTTGGTTGTGGTCAGACTGGGCACTATTCCAGGCAGTGCCCCAACAAGAAGCACGACGCACCGTGTCCCATTGCACCCAACCCCGGTCAAGGTGCACCAGGAAGGAACCAGGCCCCCCGCAACCAACAGTTCAATGGCAGGGGCCGGATCAATCACATCACTTCAGAAGAAGCACAGGAAGACCCGGACTGCATTCTGGGTACGTTCCTCGTCAACTCAACTCCAGCAATAGTGTTGTTTGATTGTGGTGCCTCGCATTCTTTTGTTACTCAAGGGTTTGCGGAAAAGTGCGGTTTAAAACCCACTTTACTCTGTGGGAGATGGCAATTCAAGCCCCGGGAGCAGTATTGAGGACCAACCTAGGGTGTAGAAGGGTCGAGATAGCTATCAATGGGACGAGTTTCTTGGCAGACCTCATTGTGCTTAAATCGCAAGGTGTAGAAGTAATCCTCGGCATGGATTGGTTGGCCAAGCACCAGAGTCTTTTGGACTGTGCCAACAGGGCCATCACCATGATAAGCAACCAAGGGGTCATGGTCAAGTTTGTCTCCAAGCCAGTATCGGCTCACGCACCTCGAGTCAACAGTCTATCCGAGGTAGGGCTTGATCGAGTGCCTATAGTATGTGAATACGCGGACGTCTTTCCTGACGAGCTACCCGGAATGCCTCCTGACCGAGACATCGAGTTCATTATTGAGCTCATGCCCGGATCAAGGCCTATATATAAAAAGCCTTACAGGATTGGTTTCGTAGAGTTGGCGGAGCTGAAGAAGCAGCTGGATGAGCAACTCAGGAAAGGGTTCATCCGTCCGAGTGCATCACCTTGGGGATCACCTTTTCTATTTGTTTCAAAGAAGGATGGTACCATTCGACTCTGCGTCGACTACCATTCCTTAATGAAGTCACAATTAAGAACAAGTACCCGCTACCCAAGATCGAAGACCTGTTTGACCAGTTAAATGGGGTGAGGGTATTTTCCAAGATCGGTCTTTGATCGGGATACTACCAGTTGAAGATCCGACCCGAAGATATACCCAAGACTGCATTCGTGACCCGGTACGGTCTATATGAATGCACTGTCATGCCTTTCAGTTTGACAAATGCCCCAGCCTACTTCATGTACCTCATGAACAAGGTCTTCATGGAATATTTGGACAAGTTTGTCGTCGTGTTCATCAATGACATATTAATCTTCTCCAAGTCCGAAGAAGAGCATGAGCAACACCTGAGACTAGTTATGGGAAAGCTTCGAGAGCACCAACTTTATGCCAAATTCAGCAAGTGTCAGTTCTGGCTGAACGAAGTTGGATTTCTGGGTCATGCCCTGACAGCATGCGGTTTGGCTGTAGATCAGTCCAAGATTACTACAGTGACCAACTAGGAATCACCAAAGGACGTGAAGGATGTCAGGAGTTTCCTCGGGCTCGCGGGATACTACCGCAAGTTTGTCGAAGGATTCTCCAGCATCGCTCGACCTATGACTCAGCTCTTGAAGAAAGGCCGGAAGTTCGAGTGGACACCGGCGTGTGAAGCAAGCTTCCAGGAGTTGAAAAAGAGGCTAACTACCGCCTCAGTATTGGCTACCCCAGACATCAACAAGGAATTCATGATATATTGTGATGCCTCTGGGACCGGGCTCGGTGGAGTCCTAATGCAAGATGGCAGGGTCGTGGCGTACTTGTCACGGCAACTGCGACCGCATGAGGAGAACTACGCCACCCATGATCTCGAGCTAGCAGCTGTAGTGCATGCCCTGAAGACGTGGCGACATTACCTTCTGGGAAGGCGATGTGAGATATATACAGACCACAAAAGTCTGAAATATATCTTCACTCAAAGGGAGCTGAATATGAGACAGCGGAGATGGCTTGATTTAATCAAGGATTACGACCTCAGCATTCAGTACCATCCCGGCAAGGCGAACGTGGTAGCCGATGCCTTGAGCCGGAAGGCAGGCTCCTTGAACGTCACGCTCAAGGAAAGGTTACGCGTCTTGTGTGAAGAGATGGAAGGCTACGGACTTGAGATAGTCGAACTAGGGTACCTGGCCAACCTCTAAGTCAAGCCTACTCTGGCAGATGACATCATGAAAGCCCAGAAGGGGCACAAGAGTATCGAAGGCCTCAAGAGGAAGGTGCGAGAAGGCAAAGCCCCAGGATCCTCGATTGATGAGCAAGGAGTACTGTGGTACGGGAAGCGCTTATGCGTACCTAACAAGGCCGAACTTAAGGACTTGATCCTGCAAGAGGCACATGACACACCGTACTCTATCAATCCAGGTGGTACCAAGATGTACCAAGACATCCGAGAACGATTCTGGTGGCATGGCATGAAGAGGGAAATTGGCTCCTATGTCGCTAAATGCGATGTATGTCAGCGAGTCAAGGCTGAACACCAGCGACCTGCTGGATTACTACAACATCTTCAAGTGCCGGAATGGAAGTGGGATAAAGTCGGCATGGACTTCATCACCGGGTTGCCCCGGTCGAATAAGGGTCATAACTCCATTTGGGTCATAGTTGATCATTTGACCAAGGTGGCCCATTTCATCCCCGTTAACACCACTTACGATGGCAGCCAGCTAGCCAGTCTGTACATTCATCGAGTGGTGAGTCTCCATGGAGTTCCCAAATAGATCGTGTCTGACCGCGGCACGCAATTCACCTCAAGATTCTGGAAGAAGTTTCAAGAAGCTCTCGGAACCAAACTCTCCTTCAGTACAACTTTCCTCCCGCAAACGGGCGGACAGACCGATAGGGTAAACCAGATACTTGAGGACATGCTCCGCGCTTGTGTTTTGGCCCATGGTGCCAAGTGGGAAGACTGCCTGCCGTTTGCTGAGTTCTCTTATAACAACAGTTACCAGTCCAGTCTTCGGATGGCCCCATTCGAAGCATTATATGGGCGGAAGTGCCGCACCCCGCTCAATTGGTCCGAAACCGGTGAAGGATTAGTTTTCAGACCAGAAGCACTACAGGAAGCAGGGGACAAGGTTCAGCTTGTCCGAGAGAACTTGGAGGCAGCTAAGTCAAGGCAGAAGAGCTATGCGGACCCTCGCCGCAGAAACGTGGAGTTTGTTCCTGGAGACCAGGTGTACTTGCGAGTCACGCCTCTCAAGGGGACCAAGCGTTTCCACGTCAAAGGGAAGCTAGCTCCAAGGTTCATTGGACCCTTCAAGATCAAGGCAAGGCGCGGGGAAGTAGCTTATCAGTTGGAGCTACCTCGTGAGCTTTCGAGTGTGCACAACGTGTTCCACGTGTCACAGCTCTGGAAGTGTTTGCAAGTGCCGTACCGTCCCGATCGTTACAAGGACATTGATCACCAAGCTATTGACCTTCAAAAGGATCTTACCTACCGCGAGAGACCGATCTGCATTTTGGATGAAGCCGAGCGTTGCACCAGAAGCCGCACCATCAAGTTTTTCAAGGTTCAGTGGAGCAAACATACCGAAGCAGAAGCCACATGGGAACGTGAAGACTATCTCCGATCCGAATTTCCCAAGCTGTTTAACGCTTAGCTTAGGATTCTCGGGGACGAGATTCTTGTAAGAGGGATAGGTATGTCACACCCTATTTTTCACCCCAACTATTCTATGTTGCAAAAATGAGAGCTTGTTAAAACTTTTTCAAATAATGTTGTGAGTGCAATGTGAACCCTTGTTTGAGTGTGTGCTTGCTTGTTTGATGACTCAAATCTATGAAAACTTATTATTTTGCTCTCTTCAAAAACCCTTTCTCCTTTATATCAAGATCACCTTCATCATGTTGGGATACACTACTAGCTCATGAAGCCAAGTGGCACTTCCAACCAAAGTTGGTGATCTGATCCAAATATTATTTTCATTCATTAAAAACATTCATTGGTGATTTAAAATATTATTTTCCTAAGGCGAGTAATGATATTCCCACAAGGAAAATTCCTGTCTTAGAAAATTCTGAGTAAATTCATGGAAGCTCAGAAGGACATATATTTTCCATATATAAGATTTTCAACCCTATTTTATATTAATATTATTTGAGTAAAACCCTGAAAACCATTTCTGTCTGTTTTAGCTTTTTGAGATGTTTCCAAAGTAAATTATCTCAATAAAATCCCATAAAATTACAGGAGCCCTCCCAAGCCATATTAGGTGCTCACCTAAAATCTCACCTTGATTCAAGGTGGGGAAGTGCACCTAATGAGCCCAAAACCCTCTCTGTCCAGAGTAGAGTTGGAACAACTCTACATTGCAAAGTTTCTCCAATGGAGCTGAAACTTTGCAGAAGTGTTTTACACCCCAAATAAGGACTCCACACCAAAGATGGGATTTGTGAGACTCTGTTTGGCCACACTCCCTTTGTAAAGGACAGTACTGGTCATTTTGAGACATTTTCAAGTTTACAAAGCCAAACTTGTTCAATGGAGCTCAGATTTGGTGGAACCCCGTGTTTTTTGCCCAAGACCAAACCTGTTAAGTTTCATTTACAGTGGTGGAGTAGAAGCAACCCAAGTCACTGTCGAGCACCTACGGACAGGAAGGTAAAAACCCTCCTAGCCACTGTTTTACCCAATGTCAAGGCCCCAAACTTGGTGGGTTAGGGAACCAGAACACCCTGAGCACCCAGTCAATCAGCCCCTCCCCAACTCCAAGCACAAGTGACAAGAACCCCAATTTGAGCTTCAGGGCAGTACTGGCTACACTAGTGTTCCTTGCTCCCTTGACCAGCTCGAGCTCCCACTAAACCTCAACGGCTAGGCACACTCCCAGCAACACTCAGGACATGCCGTGGCATGCCAAAACTGTGCTCTTGGCGCGCTGCAGAGAGACACTAGCAAGGGGACGACGCTCCGATCGGTCCCAACCTCCCCAGTTATGTTTCAAACGCTCCCCCGACAACCATTCAGTGCAAAGCTACCCCAGGGACCCTCTCCCCCTCGCGCAAGAGCTCAGGCGACGCGTGCTCATGCGCGCCCGACGTGGCCGAGCATGCACGGTCGCTGCGGCTCGACCCCACTCGCTTTCCCTCTGTGGCCATTGCACCAGGAGGTCCTAAACCACGTCACGAACCCGTGGATTCGCGGCCAGCACCTCACTGTGCTCGCATGCGCGCCACGGTGAGTCACCGGCGCGCCCGAGTTGGGTCACCGTCGATGGCCTATAAATAGGTCCCCCCGGCGCCCCAGCACCCTCCATGCAGCTTCAGCACAACCAGTAGACACTCCCTAGCCACCCAATCGAGCTCGCAGAGCCCCGGTGCTCAAGATCGACCAAGGCCCCTCCGCCTCGGAGCTCCGGTCGATCTCCGGCTACACGTCGGCTCCTGCGCTGCCTGACCTCCCATTACACTCCCCTTGACACCAGGAACATTTCCCCTAACTTTCCCGAGCGAATCCGTACCCCTAGCCCCTAGTTCAACACCAACCCGAAACTCTTCCGCCACGGGCACCTCGTCGCCAGCGACCCAGACCACCTCCGGTGACGTGCCGACCACGAGTAGGTAGGCGGAGGCACGAGGGACCCATTCCCGTTCCTAGACTGGCCTGAGGACAACGGCAGCCTCGCCGGCGTCCATCTCCACCTCTCTGGCGGGAGGTAGGAGAAGGACCCGACAGGTGGAGCCCACCTGTCGATGTCCTAGGGCAGCCAGCGCGCGCAGCCGCTGACGCTGACCCAGGGGCCCGCAGATCAGGTTTGAACCTGGCCCCCACGCGCCTGGTGGCGAGGCCTGCTGGCTAGGCCGGCTGGATCTGTTCCCTGGCCTTTTTATTTTATTTTAATCCAGTAACCTAAATGATTTTTGTAAAAAGATTTAGCCAGTAGAAAAATATAATTCTTCCACCAGTAATTTTCTAAAAATGAGTAGTATTTGATTCTGCAATAGTTGACATTTAACGAAAACAGAAACTATTTTGATATAATAAAATGATATTAAAAAGCACTTGTTTGCTTCTATTTGCTTTTAAATAAATATGCTTAGCTAATAAAACTATAGGAAACATTTTCCAAAATAATAAACTGAATTTATTCAAGCCTTGCAACATTTTTAAAAGGATTTTTGTGATCTGTTTTAGTGAGAGCTAGTATTTATTTATTCCTTTCTCGACGGTAGAGTTACCGAGTGACGGAGGATCTGGAGCGGAAGACCTCGAAGACCCCGGATACCTAGCTGACCAAGGCAAGCAGCCCTTTTGCCATGACTTAAGTATATAAAATGATGCATGCTAGTATAGCAAGTATTTTCCATTGCATGTGATCACGATGCCGGTTCATCATTGATGTGATGGTACCGAAGGCTTCTTCGAAGCACTAGCATTGATAGTAATGATATTCACATGGTTCCTTGGAGCACAAACATGATGAGCTGACCCTACCATCTACGAGGATCATGCTACTGTCATGTTGACTAGTAAAGTAGAATCACTGCATTGAGCTTGACCCTACCCCGCGAGGGTCATGTTATTACCATGTTAACAAGTAAAGTTAGAGCATATTATCATGAGCATAATGATGAGTTAAATAAAAGAGTTTATGAAAACCCCGTCGGGTGCCACTAATGCCCGAGGGTGATGATGAGTTGGTGATCACTTTTGTCGAAGTGATGCACCGATGATTTTGGTGTGAGTATGGTTTCGGAAATGGGATTAGATTTATGATGTGTCGACCGTCCCAACCATACCAGTACGACCACGATACCCCTTTATGGGACGGGGCTTTGTTGATTACTCTGGTCGGTACTAGCAAAGAGCCACATTACTAGTGGGGGGAGTGATCGGTGTCACTCTCGTGATGGGGTCGTGCCAGGTAGGACGACTATGCCATTATTATGAGTTCCAGGCACACCGTTGGTCCCTGCATGGTTGATACGGTCCAGAGTCGGTGCTCATAAGACGTACAACATGTGGGCTGGGTACCAATCGAGTGGACCTCTTTGTCTAGTATCGTCAGGGGAAAGATGATGATCGGGTACTTACCTCGGGTATATGTGATATACCGCGAGTCGTGGATGACACGGAAGTTTCCCGTTTCTCGTGGGTCCAGCGTACTACCTCTGCAGAGTGTAAACTATTCGAATAGCCGTGTCCACGGTCAAGGACAGTTGGGTGGTGCTGCTTAAACTACGTCCTGTGTTTTCGCATAAACCAAGTGTGTGTGTGTGTGGTGTTAAAAAGGTGTTGTTATGATAATCACAATAATATGACCAAGTTCGGTGACTTGGCATATAGGTTAAACCCGGATGGTTTAGCCCTCATTAATACATTGAGGTTATGACAAGTCCGATGACTTCGCATTTAGGGTGAACCCGGTGTGTTCAACCCTTAGCAGATATGATGATATCTGTAACCTGTTCTTAAAAAGTAATTCTTTAACTTGTTGCATATACCTGATCATGCCACCACATTGCATTCCACTAAGGATACATGTTACTGTTATTCCTTACCATATATATTCATATCATGGGCTGTTTGCGAGTACATTCAAAGTACTCATTGGCTTGCCACTGGTTATGTCATTGACCAGACATGGAAGGACCGGAGTTTGGCGATGAGTACGCCGTCGGAGACGAACCTGCGATCTAGGACTCTTCCAAGTCAGAATGCCTGTCGGTGTAGGCTTGATGGCATGGGCACCGCTCAGCCCTTACGAGTTTCCGCTACTCGATGTATCCATTTAATTGGCTTTAGGCCTTGCTCTTGAACCCGACCTTCTGGTCGTTCGATGTAATAATTTCGGTACTTGGATGTAAGACTCTATTATTCAATATCTGTGTTCAGTGAACATTGATCCTTGGGGTCACTGAGCACGGCGAACTCGACTTGCAAGTCGGGGTCCCCACACATGAGGCACTAGGGACGATCAGGTCGACCTAGGGCAGCCAATAGCTGTCGCGTGCCTTGACGGGGTCCCTCCCGGGCGTGTGGGGTTTCGGGTCTACAAAAGCGCCCGACGAATTGCATGTGTATCGTGCTTTTGGACGGGTCTCCTCTTACGTGAGCTGCTATGCATCACCCCCGACATCAAAGGTACACGGTCACGTGTTCGTGTGGGAACACTTTTTTGCGACTCCGCTCGGGAATGAAGTTTCGAACGGTCTCCAACCAGTTTTTGCTACAAGGAGAGCGTCATCAAGCGGCTGCAATCTACAAGGTGACATGTATCACCAATCGTAGATGCAAATAGCCATCATGTTGGTGTTTCTAGATCTTTCAATGGACATGTCATGTTGGCTAGCCCTAACAAGCAAATTCTGACTAGTTATTCCATTGGAGAAGCTTGGAATTTACATAATCTTGACATGCAACTTATGGATCCAAAGTTTCATGCATTGGCCACACCTTTCAATATGCCGGTGAACAACACGATGAGTTCGAATGCTCAATATAGGACATCTCGTGTACAAGAGTGTGTCTCAAAATTTTATCCATCGGTAGCCGGCTCACAAAATGCAGGTTCATCCCCAAACAAGCCAATGAATGGGAGAATCGGTCATGCTTCCGTTAGCTATTTGGCCGTTTATCCTCAGTCATCATATACTATACCTCATGATATTAATTGTTCACTGACATATGAAAATAAAAATATTTATGACCTGCCTCGCCTTTGTGGTTATGGTTGGGTGAATGGAGATTCTATAGGAGCATTTGTGCCTAATATTGCACGAGAAGAGGTGGCTCTAACTACATTAAAAAAATTAGCCCAAAATAAGAATATTAGCACTCTTTGCCTTGAGTAACATGATAAGCGGTTGGTTCCTCATTATGAGGCAATAAGAGCTACGGTTTTGAAAGAATATGAAATGCTGCCAGTTGATGAAATTGTCGAGATAAAATATTCAATAACAATGCATGTGTCGTCACCTATCATTGCAACATGTTATACACCCCCTGTACAATTGCAAAATTTCAGCAACATTAATTCAGTGTGGAAAGATCCTAAAAGCATTAAGGGCAAGCCGATCCATGTAGAGCCGAGTCTGAAGAAAAACATATGGCTTGTATGAACAATGTCAAGCCAAAGCTTGCAGGGTGTAGTGTCGACAATTTTACCACACCGACTCTTGAGGAGTTACCAGCAGAATATCGACATGCCTATGAAGCAGTCAAGAAGAAGCGTGAAGAGGAAGGTTTGTAAGAATATGTCAAGTTTCTTCCTCCGTACATCAACCATGGTTTCCCTTCTCTGATGTTAAGGCAAAATAAAAAATAAGCTTTGCAAGGAAGTAAACAAAAGGAGATTGGCTGGCTAATACTATTGATTTGGCCGATGCCAACATAAATGTGACTAAGTCATCTATAGCCGGGTGGAATGGTTCGTTTAAAGCCCAAAGAATTGTGGACTCGGTTGAAGCTGGTTTGAGCACTGAGACGGTTAAGGCAGAATGCATAGTGAGAATACCCCATGCATCGAGCCAGTTAAGGTTGAGTGCATTGAGCCATCCGAGTCCATTGTGAGATAATGTCGAGCCATTTTTTCCGAGTGTACCATAACAGAAGATACAAGCTTTAGTGAGCAAAGGAACGGTAAATGCGACAAATTAGTCGTGCTTGAATTTCCTAGATGCGAACAAGCTTACATGCTTCCCTATGAGTTCCAAACATGATAAGCATCAAGAACAAGAAGAAATGGCCAGACACGATTTGGTTAATGATGAACATCAAGAGCCAGAAAATAAAGCTGAACAATGTTCGGTTAATAAGTAGTGTCTAAGTGATACGACACGAGATCGAGAAGGGGAAGTCAAAATGCTGGAGAGGCGTATCAAAGTATTGTTCGTGTTGTGGCATCATCGCATTCTCCCGATATCTTCGAAGAGGTTCGCCTAGCCAACAATTTATTTGTCTTTCAATCCGGTCAAAAGTATACTATTGTTACATTTTCCAGTACAATTCTTATTAATGTTGAAACACCAATCGAGATAAGTAATTTTTTTGCTAGAATAATAATGTCACAAATTATGCCTGTCAACATGTTGTACCATTTGTAGAGTCTATTAGTGGCAATCTGTTCCAACCAAAGTTGTCACCATCATATCGCCTAAGATTTATTTTCATGTGGACAACTTTGATTGCTTCATGTCTGGCTAAGATTTGGTCCCAGATAATACATATATTGTGTAACTATTTTGGTTGCAGAAACATAAAGTCGGGTTCAAAGTCCTTCAAGATATCTAATTCGGGAAAATCGGAAAACGAGGACAAAAGACGACGGAGAGCCGAGTTGGATGATGTTAAGCCGGCACCACTCGCTTTCTTAATTCCAAATATGGTATTCCAATATCAGCCAAGGGGTGAACGGTGACCCATCATTTTGAGCATAGGTGATCACATTGTTAGTTCATCGTCGGCTAATCCAATTATCATAGAAGATCACCATATCAAGCTGTCAAGGTAAGAGCGAATTCCCAATTCGCTCGAGCAGAAAATCAGAGACCATGGTGTGCTTCATAAAGCCACACAATCGGCCGTCGAAGGACGATTGGAAATTTTTGGAGCACAAAGTGATGCCCAGCCACGTAACAGTAATCTTGACGACGATCATGTGTTGACCCGGCTGCAAGCCAGCTCATCCCAAAATGGATGAGTACAAGCTAAAGATGATGGACCCAATTTATCACATAGGGAAATTATTCAAGACAGAAATCCTAAAGACAAGTCTTCCATCAAGGCTACAATGCATACACTTAACATTGGGAGAAAATCCAAAGGTCGATGTAGGTAAAGGAGCCAGCAAAAAAGGTCCCGACAATAGAGCCGGCAAACAAGGACCCGACAAAGAGAGAAAGGGTAGTGGTGAGTACAAGTGGAAGAAGCCAAAAGTTACCTTCACTCAATTATTAGAGAGATATCATAAGATGAGTGAGGAAAAGAGTGCTTATCATCCGTCTCTTGCAAAAGCATCAAGGTCACCCCCAATGCGTGAATCCGATGACCCAGATTGGCGAAAGAAGAAGTTAAACACACAAACTCCGCGAACTTCTTTTGGGCCGTTAATGCCAAATTCATCCATGTGTTCCCATGCCGTCTTATATTAATATCAATCACGAGACAAGTATAATTCACAAGTCTTAGAATCTGAAGACCTTACGATCAAAACTAGCCCCTCCCGTTCTATGATTTTACTCATAGAATCTAAGTTTCTACGATCCTGGTAGTTATGATTCTACGATTCACGATCCTACCAACAGATCTCCGATCTGATTCAGAATCTCCATTCTAACAATTTTGTAGGCACACCATCATTCGTACGCCAAATCATCTTGCCAAGTTTATGCAGCTCCGAGGGAATCAAGATGGCAACCATATGTCAAAAACTGACTCAATCATGAGTCGTCCAGGAGCTCATGGTGGAGCAAGGAGGTGGTCAAACAGGTCTACCAGGTGCAAGGAGATGGCCGCAAGGATGTTGTTTCAAACCCGACACTAAGTAATAAAAATCCAACTGAGTTGATGTTGCCTATGAAGGGAAAGAAACTGAGGCGAGTAACTTTGAAGGACTCGATCGTCGAGTCTGGACAGGTTAAGCTGGAAGTGCCCATAGTTTTGAAAGAACTGCCAGTGTATAAAATAAGATCACAACCAGAATGCCCACTGAGCTTATTACATTGGCAAATGTGGTAGTTGAAGTCGCTATGAGCAGGAGAGGTGGAGAAGAGGTAGATGGCGTGGATCCCAAGCAAAACTCACAGCTCAAGAAGGATGCACCTGCTTCTGTTGCACAGCCAGCAGGAATAAAGGAGGAAAAGCAGGAAGCTGGCACGCAAACCTGACAATTTTCGTCTCACTATAGAAGACTCCATGCGGTGTGTCATCCATGTTCTTCAACCATACCATCAAGGCCGATGCTATGAAATTTATCCCCAGCCAAAACATCTAATTTATTTCGGCTATTCACACTTTCGTGGATGGGTTCTATAGGTCCTTTAAGATGAGGACGCATGTCCGATATTTCCATATCACGCTGAGTGTGCATCGTGTTGGCAAAGCTAGCATCGGGATGATGGCGTTCTTCAAGATCTATCTCATACCTGAAAGTCGATGCTCAGTTTTACCAATACTTGTGAGGACAGCTTGACTGTTGAGTCAGCCACTGTCAATGTCCCAGTGCAAGCTGTATGGTCGACTGGAAGAAACATAGTTTTCTTATTTGCAGGATCCAAGTTTACTGGTAGGGCAACTTGCACCATGGGATGCATCCATGGAGGCGCTTGTGTTATCAAGACAATAAATATCTAAAGAGGCCCATCAAGGTGGCAGCCAGTGTGAGCATATGTATAATATGAGATTATCGTCCTAAGCATATGATTGGCCGATGGAGTTTTTACAACATCCTAATAACAAACATGGTGTAAGTTATTTTTCGGCGCACAAGCTTTGCCAAAAAACAGGAGGGCATGTGTTGACACCAAATTTTGAAACGAAAGAAAACTTTATTAAGATGGATTCAAATGAAGAAGTGATCTACATGACAACATTTCTTAGTGTTGACCTGAAAATCTTTTAAGTTTGGGGAATCGCAGTCCGATCTCATCACAAAGCCGAAACTATGCTCAAAGTGCTGAGATTTCATATTCAGAGTACTCTCCGGCCGATTAAGCCCCTAAGACAACGTCGTATGGAAATATGTTCAACACGGATCGTCTTTGCCTCATTAAAACAATCGATTATGATGTAAAATTTATCTCAATCCGAAATTGTATACAAAATTTAGAGCCATCAGAGTGTGGCCTTATCAGAAGCCAAAAAATGGCGCGGCCAATCCCACACACGTGTGATAGATTGCGCCCCGATTGCTTTTTTGCATGAGAGTTCTGGACCACAAGACGGCCTCTAATTCAAAATGTTAAACATGGAAGTTTTTCGCCTAGTCGAAATGGTTAAATTTTCGTTTTGACTCATCTTCAACCGAAATTGTTTTCGTCATGTACGACCCAAAATCCAAACTGTTGTCTTAGACTTATGTAAATCCATGTTCGATTAATTTTGCAAAGATTTGGACGGGATCCGGAGTCCTTTTATTGTATGGAAATCCAGCCGCCTCATAAGTAGATAAGAGGTCACAGCCGATTGAACAACACACACTCGAACAAATCAATCTACTACCTTTTCATGTTCATCTATTTTTTTATCTCTCTCCCTTGTTCTTCTTCTTCCTCCTTCTTCGTTTGTTATTTACTTGGAGAGTAGCGATCCACGAGACCCTAGGGGCGATCAGGTCGACTTAGGACAGTCCATAGCCGCCGCACGCCCTGAATGGGTCCCTCTCGGGCGTGCTGGGTTTCGGGTCTACAAAAGCACCCGCCGAATTGCGTGCGTACCGCGCATCCGGACGGTTCTCCTTTCACGTGATCTGTGGTACATCACCCACGACGTCGAGGATACACGGTGATGTGTTCGTGTGCGAACACCTATGAACAAAATTCTGAATTTTTTTGGACACAAAATTATGTTAATAGAACTTTTCAAGATTGGTAACAAGTACTCATATAGATGCCTAGAGGCCATATCAAGCATTCATATTACTTGGAACTCAAAGAATTCAAGACGCAATTTCATTTTCAGTAGCACCAAGTGCAGAAAAATATGGAAAATATAAACCACTACAACAAAAACTATTTTGAGGAATGTGAGAGTCACATACCAAGGAGCAATTCCTCAAAACAGTTCCAGAAATGGAGTTCCGAGCAAAGAGATCGAAAATCTCAAGTTGAGGAGCAAGAACACAAGAGAGAGAGAGAGAGAGAGAGAGAGAGAGTTTGAATTTGGTGGAGGTAAGAGATGACATGGGCTTAATAGATAATGCAGGGGGGCTATGGGCCCCACAAGCTAACATGGCGCACCCTATTGGCTTGTGGCCCACACATACACCCCCTTATGTGTTTTCAACACCAATTTATTTTATATATTTTAGAAAAAATCATGTTAAAATTTTGTGGCAATCTGAGATTTTTTATTTTTGGATCATTTTTAATGCATGGGAAATTGAAAAAATGGGATAATCATGGCATTTTATTTTATTTAACTACAAATAAGAGAGAGTAAACTAATTGTACAAAAAGTTGTGCCTATTAAATTTATCAGCCATATGTCTTTCCAAAAGGGACCATTAATAGGGTTTGTCAAGTCTTATTAATAACCGTTTCCGATTGACATTAAACCAAATAATTTTCGTATAAAACTAAGTTACCTCAATGGGGATTTTCATATCCCCAACAATAAGAATATCACATTTCTTCTTGGTAGTAGGAAGAGGAAATTTGAAACCTCCAATGATAATTGTGGCACTTCGCTCAATGATATTAATATTATTAACCAAAGTTTACTTCTTCAGAGATGCACGATGCGTTTTTTGACATTGACATGAAAAGTAAGTTTGCTTTTGTTGCTGTGAATAACATCCCATGCAGTATTGAAAAACGGTCTACCAAGGATGATCGACAAATTGTCGTACTTGAGCATCTCAAGAATAACAAAGTCTCTTAAGATAGTAACATTTGCAACCATAAGAGAAAAATCCACACAAATTCCAATAGGTATAGAAGTAGATTTATCATCCATTTCGAAAGATGTCTCACCAGGTGTAAACTTATTCAAATGATATAATTTATATAGAGACAAAATCATAACACTAACACCGGCTCCTAAATCACGTAAAGAAATTTTAACATAGATTCGTTTAATGGAGCAAGGTGTAGTGGGTATACCAGGGTCTCCCAACCTCTTAGGTACTTCACAGTCAAAAGAGTAATTAGCAAGCATACACTACTGAAATTCAGAAATTTGCCGTCTGCCATGGCAAACGGCAAAGGGGGGAACCACCGACGGCAAAGGCTTTGTCGTCGGTCAGCAGACGGCAAAGTAGACGGCAAAAACAATCCGGTGAAGAGGTTCTTTGCCGTCTGTTTTTTTAAAGAGGACGACAAAGAATCTTTGCAATGAGGGGGCCGACGGCAAATAAAATGGGACGGCAGATACACCAACGGCCCCGCTAAGTGTTAACGGCAGGCCTCCTCTCTTTGCCGTCTGCCATCCCCCCTCTGCCATGTGGGGGCAGACGGCAAAGGGGGGAACTAGCCCCCTCTCTCCCCTCTTTGCCATCTGCCATCCCTCCTTTGCCATGTGGGGGCAGACGGCAAAGAGGGGAGAGAGGGGGGCTGGTTCCCCCCTTTGCCATGTGGGGGCAGACGGCAAAGGGGGGAACTAGCCTCCTCTCTCTCCCCTCTTTGCCGTCTGCCATCCCACCTTTGCCATGTGGCGAAGGGGGGAACCAGCCACCTTTTAATTTATTTCTTATTATATCCAGCATTTTTCATAATAATAAGGATATATATATATATATTTGACATAAATAAATTTCTTTCCGTACTCATAACCATATTAAAATAATTTTCATCCAAAGTACATGCATATTATGCAAGTTGCATCCGTACCAAACCATATATTACACCAGTTTCATCCACATGCATACAAAGTTTCATATATATCCATATACTACAATAGTTTCAATACAAGCTTCCGTGAAGCCATGGTACAAGAAATCATCTTCAAGCATTCCATCAATATAATCCCAGCTTCCCGTGAAGTGAATGTAATCTGCAAAATGACAAATAAGAAAGTTAGAAGAATAATACTAGATGAAGAAGTATATATGGGTTATTTCGGAGAGAAATTAGCTAGGTATAGGCCATTTAATAGCTGAATTAGGTGGAATAGGTCATCTTGGAGCTACATAGCCTTATTATGTCATTTAGGAGAGAACTTAGCTAAGTATAGGTCATTCTAGAGCTAACTTGGATAAAAATATGTCATTTTGTAGCCAACTATGATTATTAATCCATTTTGACCTTATTATGTCATTTTAGAGATAAATTAGTCATTTTAATGAGATAACCAAGGTTCTTATGATGTTTTTACCTAACTATGCTAATTATGTCATTTTGGAGGATAATTAGCTAAGTATGTCTTTGTTGGGGAAAATAACCTACGTAGAAGAAGAAAGAGAAGAAGCAAGAAGAGAAGAAGCAAGAAGAGAAGAACAAGGAGAAGAAAAAGAAGAAGAAGGAGGAGGAGGAGGAGAAGGAGGGGGAGAAGGAGAAGAAGAAGAAAAGAAGAAGGACAAGAAGAAGGAGAAGAAGGAGGAGAAGAAGGAGAAGGAGCTTCTCTCCTCCTTCTCCTTCTCCTTCTTGTTCCTCCTTCTCCTTCTTCTTCTTCTCTTCTTCTTCTTCTTCTTCTTCTTCTTCTTCTTCTTTCTTCCTTTCATTTTTCCTCTTTCTTCTCCTCTTGTCCCCTTCTTCGGGCTAAATTAGCTAAGAATGCCTTTTTGGAGCTAATTATGTCATTTTGAGGATAATTAGCTAAGTATAGGTCATGTTTTATTAAATAGACCATTTTGGAGCTAACTAAGCTAATTATGTCATTTAGGTGGAAGCCTAGCTAACTATAGGTCGTTTCGGAGCTAACTTGGGTAAAATAGGTCATTCCGGAGCAATCTATGCTTATTAAGCCATTTTAGATCTAGCTAGGCTAATTATAGGCCATTTAATACCTAAGTTAGGGGGAATAGGTCATCTTGCAGCTACGTAAGCCTTTTTATGTCATTTAGGAGAGAACTTAGCTAACTATAGGTCATTTTGTACTAAATATGTCATTTTGGAGCTAACTAAGCTAATTATGTCATTTTGTAGGATAATTAGCCAATTTAGTCTTTCTTGGATGAGTCTAAGCTACGTAGAAGAAGAGAAAGAGAAGAAGAAGTAAAAGAAGAAGAAGAAGGAGGAGGAGAAGGAGAAGGAAGAGGAGAAGAAGAAGAAAAGAAGAAGGAGAAGGAGAAGGAGGAAGAAGGAGGAAGGAGGAAGAAGAAGGAGAAGGAGGAGCTCTTTCTCCTTCTTCTCCTCCTTCTTCTCCTTCTTCTTATCCTCCTCCTTCTCTTCTTCTTCTTCTCTTCTTCTTCTTCTTCCTTCCTTTCATTTTTCCTCTTTCTTCTCCTCTTGTCCCCTTCTTCGGGCTAAATTAGCTAAGAATGCCTTTTTGGAGCTAATTATGTCATTTCGAGGATAATTAGCTAAGTATAGGTCATGTTTTTTTAAATAGACCATTTTGGAGCTAACTAAGCTAATTATGTCATTTAGGTGGAAGCCTAGCTAACTATAGGTCGTTTCGGAGCTAACTTGGGTAAAATAGGTCATTCCGGAGCAATATATGCTTATTAAGCCATTTTGGATCTAGCTAGGCTAAATATAGGCCATTTAATACCTAAGTTAGGGGGAATAGGTCATCTTGCAGCTACGTAAGCCTTATTATGTCACTTAGGAGAGAACTTAGCTAACTATAGGTCATTTTGGAGCTAACTAAGCTAATTATGTCATTTTGTAGGATAATTAGCCAATTTAGCCATTTTGGAGCTAACTAAGCTAATTATGTCATTTAGATGGAAGTCTAGCTAATTTTTATTAAAACACTAGAAATAACATACCAGTATCGTCATCACGGCGGTGAAGTAGGGTGGCTCTAGCTTGTTTCACCTCAAGAAGGCTGCCGTGGAGAAGGCTCCACTGTAGAAGGGTCGTGCGATGCGTTTCGGGAGATATTCTGCACCAAACATCGTTTGCAATGTGTCGTTAGCATGAGGACACTCTTAAGATCACTGCACTGAAATGAAACTCACCGTCCCCGCCACGTTAATGACTGGCATCGGCGGAGGGACTTGGCCGCTCTTCTCGCACATAGACTGGACATTTGGTTTCGACAAGTCAAACTTTTTATTTATTAATGAAACGGACATTCAAATGCAAGATTTGAAATAACATGAAGAAGAAACTTACCATGAAGAGCTCGTATATGGCCTTGTTAGACGCATCATTCCGGGCCCTCTCCGCCTCCACCAATGCAGTCGTCCTCTCCTCCAGCTCCCTTATCTCCTTATCCTTCTCCACCATAGCCACCTGCATTGACTCTCTCTCTTTCTGAATAGCAGCCTGCAACACAACTCATTGTTAGCAATGTAATCATATTGGTTCCAATGCACAACATAATGCGGAAAGATAGTTGAGTCCATTAAACTAACCTCGATGGCGAGCTCGACTGGCCCTGGATGACGTGTTATCTCCGGACAGAAGCTCATTTGGCGTGCCTTTATCTGCCGGAGAGTGCTAGGACAACGTATAAGGCCGTCTCCAATGGCGATCGAGCCATGGGGCCTCCCGTTGCCAGCTATCATCACCAGCTCTGGATTAATAGGCCCCTTGCTCGGGTTAAAGTCCTCCCCTTTCCTCGCCTTCCCGTGATCTTTGTACTTCACGAGCTTGTGGTGGGAAGATGTTGGTGAAGTTTTCTGGATGCTCGATGTCAGACTCAGAGAATGCCTTGACCTTCTTGTACGAGGCAATATGGGCCATCGCATACAGGTCGTACATCTGTAGCACCTCTGTCTTATTGTGACGCGTCTAAAAGAGAGAGATAGGAAAATTGTATTAGTAAAGGGCTCAAGATAGCATTAAGAATGAATTGCATGAGGCATGAAGCAAACCACATACCCAGTTCTCGCCAAATTGGATTAAGTTGACGCTCCCTTGATGGTGTGGCACACCAAACATTTTTCCACGCCTCTCCTTGGCGTTGTTGTGGCTGGCCTCCCACGTTTCGGAGCACCACTGATCCACCAAGGCCTCCCAACAATCCATCTTATCCACACACCATCTCGGGGGCACCTAAGTTAATAAAGAGAAATTTGAGCACATAAGAACCAAATCAAGGAAACTAACTACAAAGCCTTAATAATATGTAATTACCTTCATGTAATGCTCCTTCTCCATCTTAGCATCACGACACTTCGCCTTGTCAATCCTAATACGCCGCGTGGCATAGTAGTCTCGAAAAGCCTGCACCCGAGCCTCGTGCCGAAAGTTTTGAAGTAGGTGGTGACATTCGGTTTCGATAACCTTTGTCGCGTCCTCCTCGTATCCCTCCTCACACCTCTAGTAGGTCTACAAACGAGACAACACCGATTAGTACAATAAATAGATATGGTTGATTTATAATTGTGTGAAGGAGAAATTACCCAGAACTTTCGGATCACCATGTCGGCCCTCGTGTCACACAAAACACCGTCGATCTCCACCTCCGGCGGGGCCGGGGCACCCAAGTAGTGCTCCCAGGTCATTCCTACCTCTTTCTCCCGACCGGGCAACGTAACAAATCCTGGGAAGTTTTTACCGCAAAGCACACCAAGGACGTTGTTCGACTTAAGGACACCCTTGGCAAGAATCCAACCCCTACGGTGTGACAAATTAAAGCCAAAACATTAGATATTTGAGAAAACGAGAAGGCAAAAGGTTAAATAAGAGTAAATTAACTTACTTATCCCCATTTGGCCTAATCGACCACCTCTGCTTGGGGGTCGCCGGCACGAGCAGGAGCCCCGAACTACCATGCTGGTAGACAGTAGCCCCCTCACCCAGCTTCTCGTCGCTACCAGCATGGCCACTTGGCTCAGCCCAGGTATCCCACTAGGTCTCTTGGGACATACCCTCATCCCTGCTTTGCTCCGGAGTCACCTGGAATGAAGCCTCTGGCACACGTGTCTCGTGGGTCGAAGGCTCGTCGACCTAAGACTCGTCGACCCGAGGCTCGTGAACCATAGACCGTGTAGCTTCCACCTCAGACGAATCCACCCTAGAAGTCTTGTGCTCACGTGAATCAGCTTGGGGTGGTGGCGGAGACCGTGTAGCCTCCACCTCAGAAGGTGTGGAAGCCACCGCCCTACCTCTCCCACGGCCACGTGTACCTTTAGTACAACATAAATACCAACATGAGTAATAAAATGTATATAAATACCAATATGCATACAACATGAGTACAACATAAATACCAACATGAATACAACATGTACCTTTAGTACCTCTCGGCTTCGCGGGGGGTCGACCTCCTCTCACGAGGGGCGCTCCTTACAGAGGAGAGAGCAACGCTCTCCGAAGAGGCGAGGCGGGAATGGAAGTACCCATCCCATCACCCGCCGAGGCCGCGGAGTGCTTTCGACCCTTTCCCACCATCTTTCAACACCTGTCATGACAAAGAGTAAATGAAATTAGTACAACATAAATACCAACATGAGTAATAAAATTTATATAATTTAGTTGAATACCTGACATGAACGAATAACAATCGTGCTCGTCTATATATGCTTCGGGGTCAATAAATGCATCATGATCATCACTATCATCAATAAATGCATCATCATCATCACTATCATGAAGAACATGTGGAAGGCCACCATTATGTAATCGGTCAAGAAGTGACAGGTCATCCGCAGCAGTAACCTCTTCTTTTTCCAGCTCTTCCTGTTCGGGCTCGGGGGTTAAGACAGATTCACTGTCGCTGTCTACTTCAATGTTCTGGGGTGAAGTAGAGCGGTTCTTGAAACGTTTCTTGGACATACGTGTTTCTTGGAAGAATTCTCCTTCATATGTGTCTGGGTTAATGTGAGGTTCGTAATCCTCTTTATTGAGGGTAGGTGGTCTAAAATGTGGTGGCACTTCATAAACGACATCCCAACCTTTGAGATTTGGATCAGTTTGGCAGGCCCACGGTAGATAGAAAACTTGTGTCGCCTGTTGAGCCGTAATATAGACATCGGGAACATCTAAGTGGGTGTTTTGGTTGATTTCGACTAGTCCTATATGTTCATGAGTCCTTCTAGTCTCCCTCGGCTCAAACCAATAACATTTGAAGACTACAACGGTCGGTGGGTTTTCACCATAGAATAGAAGTTCATAAATTGCTTCAACTCTTCCATAATACTCAGTGTCTCCTTCGGCGATAGCAGAGACAGAACAATTTGTAGTCTTTAGGTTAGGCATAGATAGCTCTTTGCCAAAGGTACAAAAGTGATACCCGTTGATGTTGTATTTGTCAAATGAACGGACCTTATAGTCAAAACCATTAGCGACTTGTCTCAACTCGGCGTCCATAGACTCTGCATCAGCCTACAAGTTTAATACGAAAGAATGGATGCATTAACCGCAAATTAGACCAAGAAATCAAATGGGCCCTTAATGGTAATTAATTACCCTTTGTTTGAACCAAGAGATGAAACCGGGATAGTCGCCTCCATGCTTTGCGAGAAGCTCATACTCTTCGACGAAATCCTTTAAGATGACCACTCCATCCGAGAATTCGGCGACGTATCGACTATATCAAATATTCGGGAATAAGAGTAGTTCAAAGCAATTAGAAGTTGCGGAACAATAAATTACCGAGAACTTACTCGATGTACGGCCGCACTTCTGTTAGGTTGGTGAAGATATACAAAGAAATGGTCCACCATTCTTCGACATCCAACGATTTCCCTTTCGAAGCACCGGATGGTGCGAGCTTACCTTTGAATAGGTTGAGGTTGGATCGAACTTTTTTTGGATCGCCATCATTGTACCGGGGCTTCGGGTTATGCAAATGATGATTTTTGGCTTCGTAGTGTGCTGTCACGAAGTTTGTCGCCTCCTCCGTAATGAATGCCTCAGCCATCGATGTTTCAATTCTATGTTTATTTTACACTTAGCTTGAAGCGTCTTCTGCATCCTCTCAGTTGAGTAGCACCATCGATTTTGAACGGCCCCCCATTCTTGCCTCGGTCAGGAGAGGCAAAATCAAATGTTGCATTGGATTAAAGAAGCCCGGTGGAAAGATCTTTTCTAATTTGCAGATCAACTCCGGCACCAACTCTTCCATTTCATCTAGCACGCCGGGCGATAGTTCTTTCGCACAAAGAGAATGGAATAAATAGCTCAGCTCTGCCAGTACTAGCCATTCATCCTCAGGGATAAAGCCACGCAACATCACCGGCATTACCCGCTCAATCCATATGTGCCAATCATGACTCTTGAGACCAAATATTTTCAATTTCTCAAGACTCGCTCCCCTCTTTAGATTCGCAGCATACCCATCGGGGAACATCAACCGCACTTTCACCCACAATAGCATTTCCCTCATAGTTGGCCTTTCAAGATTGAACCATGCCTTTGGCTTCGCTATGCTTTGCTTTCCTTTGCATTGTCGCAAGTTTTGCAACAGTCTATCACATAGAGCCTCCAGGTTGATTGTAGCCTTAGGATTATCTTTTGACTTCCCCTCTATGCCGAACAATGTACCAAAAATGGCCTCCACAATATTCTTTTTAGTGTGCATCACGTCGATGTTGTGTGGGCAAAGGAGGTCTTTGAAGTAAGGCAGATCCCATAAGCATGACTTGTGAGTCCAGGCGTTTTCCGTATTATACCCTTTGAAGTATACTGGACACAAAGGATCAGGCTCGAGAGCGTTTAACTGATCAAGGGTCTGTTGGCCTGTCAACGCAGCTGGTGAAGTGTTTTTGACAACTCTACCTTTGATGAAATTCTTCTTGTCTTTTCTGAACTTATGGTCAGGATCCAGGAATTGTCTATGCATGTCGAAGCAAGAATACTTGCGACCAGCCTGCAGCCAACAAAACTGAAGAGCTGCCTTGCATGTGGTGCACGGGAACCTTCCATGCACACACCAGCCAGCGAATAGCGCAAACGCCGGATAATCATGCGTCGAGTACATGTACCACACATGCATTTTGAAATTTGGTTTGGTAGCCGCGTCATAGGTCTTGATCCCATTATCTCAGGCTTCTTGCAACTCATCCTTAAGCGCTGCATGTACACATTCATATTCTTCCCTGGATAGTTGGCCCCTGGAATTATCAACGTCAGGAAAATGTTCTTTCTTTTCATAATCTCTCCGGGTGGCAAATTTAGTGGAATGACAAATACAGGCCAACAAATGTATTGTGCTGCCATCATACCATACACATTGAACCCATCCATGCTGATGGCAACTTTAGGTTGCCTTGGATCATCCGATTTATCCTTATGTAATGCATCAAAGTGCCTCCACGCAAAACCATCTGAAGTGTGTACCAGCATCTTGTTCCCATCCACATCTAGTTCGGTTCTTTTGCCCAATTTGTGCCATGTCATCTGTCTGGCCGTCTCTTCGACCATGAAAAGACGTTGAAGTCTTGGTACGATTAGCAGATACCGAAGAACACTAATGGGGATTTTGGTCTGATTCTTCTCACCCATACCGTTGTCTACCACAATATACCTGGAAGAATTGCAAATGGGGCAATAGCTCAAGGCCGCATACTCAAGCCTAAATAAGGCACATCCATTCTCACATGCATGTATCTTCTCATAAGGCATCTTAAGTACACGGAGGATTTTCTCTGACTGGTACAGGTTTGCAGGCAGTACATGGCCTTTGGGTAGAAAGCGTCCAAATATCGTCATCATCGCGTCGTCGCATTCTCTGCCTTGGTTGAATTGAGCCTTCAGAGCCATTACTTGCGCGATGGCATCCAGCTGACAAAGCTCAGTCTGCTCGTGGAAAGCACATTTTGAAGACTCCAATATTTCATAGAAGGCCTTTGCAGATTCCTCCATCTCATCGTCCGAATCCCAAGCATCATCAAAGTCTTGCACCATGTCTTCAATCCCGGTACCATGCTCGTCAGTGCAACGACGAATCACCTCAGCTCTGGTACGTTGGTCAGACTCACCATGAAAAGTCCACACCGTATAATTAGGCATAAAACCCCACTTCTGCAGGTGTTTACCCATTTCAAACTCTGTCTGCTTTTTCCAGTTGTCGCAGTTGGGACAGGGGCACCATGTTTTTTGCTGGCCATTTGCAAATGCTGCTCTCACAAACCCCCTGGTTTTTGTTAACCATTCATGGGTCATGTCTTTCTGACTAGGGTGACCAGTGTACATCCAAGCACGATCACTCATGTTGCCTTGTTACCTATGGGGGCACAAGAAATAAATATATAATTCATCATCTATATTCATACGCTAATCAAGTTTGTCTGTTTTATTACGTCCATGCAACCTACACGCTAATAGGTAAAGATAGGTCCAAATCCCACCCGAGTATGTGTAGATTGGGTTCGTTTTCCCATGCTCTGCTCCAGATGCAACGCGGAATTTCTGCATCACCTCCCCGCTGTTCTCCTGATACACGTCTCGGCAATAAGCAGAGATGATGTGTACCCGGAGAACAACAGGGGAGGCACTGACGAAATTCCGCATCGGATCCGGAGCACAGCATACGGGAAAACATACCCAATCTACGCATACTTGGGCTCTCCATGGATAATGTTGGACAATTCGAAAGGATGGAGGTTATAAATATGCAAAGAAATGCATATTTATAGATGTCGCCCTTTCGAACGGGAGACGCATACTGGTCACGCATACTCATGATTGAAGAAACCTATAGCTAGCAAGTTTCATCGGCACGAAGACCGGGACAGAGCAAATTAAGGGGGTAGGAGGAGAAGTAATTTGTGCTCGCCAACAAACACAAGGGCGGAGCTCGTCCAACACACGTGGAGGTCGTCGAACAACTGCACATTGAAATTCACACGATCAACACAAATATGATGTTTTTATAATTAACATAATCGGAAAATATGTGACCTAACTCATAATTTACAAAACTATGACCTCGTGGGCCTCTAGAAGGCCGAAAAGCACCTTCTCGTTCAACAGAAGGCAGAAGAGGGCTCGGGGGTCGGGGCTTAGTGATTTCGGGAGTAAGTGTCGTCGAGGGTCGGTGGTGTCGGGTGTCGGTGGTGTCGGGTGTCGGGGGGTTAGTGGCGTCGGTTGTGGGGGCTCAATGGCGTCGGGGGTCGAGGGTCAGTGACATCGGGGGTCGAGGGTCAGTGATGTCGGGTGTCAGTGGCGTCGGGGGTCGAGGGTTGGTGGCGTCGAGCGTCGGGGGTCGGGAGTCGTGGGCCGAGGGTCTACGTCGGGGGTCAGTGGCGTCGGGGGTCAAGGGTTAGTGGCGTCGGGGGTCAGTGGCATCGGGGGTCGGGGGTCAGTGGCGTCGGGGGTCGATGGTCGGGGGTCAGTGGCGTCGGGCGTCAGGGGTCGGGGGTCGAGGGCCAGTTTCAGGGTGCCGGGGTTCCCTTTTCCTCTTCTTTCTTCTTCTCCTCTCTCCTCTTTTTCTTCCTCGTCTTCTTTTCTTCTTCTTCTTCTTCTTTCTCCTCCTCCTCCCCCTCCTCTTTTTCTCCTCCTCTTCTTTTTCTTCTTCTTCTTCTTCTTCTTCTTCTTCTTCTTCTTCTTCTTCTTTCTCCTCCTCCTCCTCCTCCTCCTCCTCTTCTTCTTCTTCTTCTTCTTCTTCTTCTTCTTCTTCTTCTTCTTCTTCTTCTTCTTTTTTCTCCTCCTCCTCCTCCTCCTCCTCCTCTTCTTCTTCTTCTTCTTCTTCTTCTTCTTCTCCTTCTTTTCGTTCTTCTTCTAATTATTTTCTTCTTTTCCTTTTTCCTTTTTCATTTTTTTCCTTCTTGTTTTCCTATTTTTTTCTTCTAACCTAACTAACTAACCTAATTAGCCTAATAATCTAACCAAATAAACTAACTCAATTACCCTATATATAATAAAAAACTAACCTAATAAACTAACTAAATAATTAACTTATTAAAAAAGAAAAAGAAGAAGAACTCACCGGTAGTGGGCGACGGGGTGGCGTGGGCGGCGGTGGACGAAGGCAGGGGCGGCGTCGGCGGGTGTTGACGACGGCAGGGGGCAGGGGGCGCATGGCAGGGGGCGCGCGGCACGGGCGCACGACAGGGACACGCGGTAGGGGGAGGCAGGGGCACCGCGAGGGCCGGAGCGGGTTGGGGTGGCCGGGGCGGGGTGGTGGGCCGGAGCGGCTCCGACGACGGCAGCGGCGGGAGGTGGGCAGGCGAGAGAGAGAGGACAGGGCGAGAGAAAGAGAGAGCGGGCAGTGTGCGCGAGAGCCGTTAGGGGAGGGGGTGGGGGGCTATGCACCCTTAGAGAGGGAGCCCCTTTGCCGTCTGCAAAGGCTGGGTGGCAGACGACAAAGGGGTGGGTGGGGTGGGGTGGGCTCCGGCCGCTAGGGTGGCACCCCCTTTGCCGTCTGCCACCCCTTTGTCGTCTGCATGTGGTTTCTTTGCCGTCCGCTGGCCGACGACAAAGGGAATGCCGATGGCAAAGAAAACTTTTGCCTTAGGTGTTGTCTTTGTCGTCTGCTTTGTGTCTGCTGACGGTAAAGAAGCTCTTTGCCATGTGTCAGCAGACGGCAAAGGAAAGGCAGACGGTAAATTTCTGAATTCTAGTAGTGATAGTAGCATTTTCAGTCTCATGTATTTTTATTTTGTTGGTGATAATATCCTTCTTATACTTAGCATACAGAGGCATCTTTAAAATATCAGTCAAACGAGTGCGCAAAAAGATAGGTCTAATCATTTCAGCAAAGCGTTCAAACTCCTCCTCGTCCTTACTCTTGGAAAGCTTACGAGGGAATGGCATGGGTTTTTTAACCCATGTCTCTCTTTCCTTAACATGGTTCCTAGCAACAAAGTCTTTCTTTTTATCACATTTATTTTTAGGATGTGTGTCAGCGATGCTAGGTCGACACCTATGGGGATCAACGTGATACCCTTGTGATCGTAGGGCGGGGAAAAACATCGTCAATAGCAGACCAAACGGTCAACACCCGCAAGCCTTTTTACCCAGGTTCGGGCTGCTTACGCGTAAAACCCTACGTCATGCTTGTCTTACCGTATTAACGTAATTTTGTTGTTCATTCAGAGCGATGATAATCGTCTTCTTGGCCAATCTCCAAAAAGTCTAACCCCTTGTGAATGAGCGAAGGGCCTCCTTTTCTAGGCAAAGGGGTCACCTACAATGCTCAATGGTATGTTCATGAGATGTTACAGTGAACCTACAGCGGCGCTTATCCATCTACCGCTGGCAGGTGCATTAAATGCACGTCTTGTCCATGTCAGCTTAATGCTGGTGAAGACATGTGTCCAGGTGTTTCCACACCTGGACACCCGCTGGCGCATGCGGAATGCACTGAAACACGGGGGAGCGGTGGTACGGTGGCAAGTGCGATCACCCTTTAGCGCGTTGCCACGTCATCCCGGCAAAGGGGCTTGCCAGGGCCTTGGTGCTTCGTCCCGGCAAGGAAGCTTGCCGGGGGCTTCGGCTGTCTTCCCGGCGAGGGGGGCTCGCCGGGGCCTTGTGCTAGGTGTGTTCATCACGTCCGTTAGACGGACGTGGCCTTGGGTGTCTTCCCGGCAAGACAGGTTTGCCGGGGCCTTGGATACCTTGAGGGTGAGTCTTGTATGGATTCCGCTGTGCCCTATCGTTAGGGGCTCTCCGCGCCCGTGCACAAGTCTGGGGCACTAAGGGACCCCAGTCTTTAGTGCACCGGCAGGAGCCCCCGGGCCTGGGCCACATGCTCGCGGAGCGCTCTTGAGCCAGGCCCAAAGAGTTGTACGAGCACTTGCGGGTGGATCTGCTGTCGGTTGCCTTTCCCCACGCCGCGCCTTGGATGCATAAGGTGGGAGGTCGTGCACGGAGTGGCCCCTCCGCCTCCTGAAACGCCTCAGCCACGCGCGTGGCATGCGCAGTCATTGATGGACAAGTGGCAGCCGAGGCCTTGAAAGGCGTAGTAGTGGCTGGGTCCACCCGTACATGCATTGGCACATCAGGGTGATTCTCTCTTTGCTCGTGAGCTCGAGCGATTGGTTGTGGAGGGTGGTGGATTCTGGAGTAAGGGAGGTCAGCCCCCGCGCCCCTTCCTATAAATTGGGAGGGTTTGCGAGGGGTTTTGCTCATCCAACTCCCTCTGATTCCACCAACTCCTCAACCTTGGTCTTCTGAATCTTCCTCTCTCCACTGGTGGCGCTCGTCCCTAACCATGGCCAGGGGACAAGGTCGGCCACCGTTTGCCATGAGGGAAGCGAGGGGATCCCACCTATATCATGCCACAACTTCTAGGGGTGCCGCGGCGGAAGACGGTCCGGACGCCCGTGGTGGAGGAAGGGCGAAGGGCCGAGGTTGCTGCGGAGGTCGAGGTCGGGGGAGGCGGAGCGCTACTCCAACGCCTCCACCTTCCCGTGGCTTGCTTCTGTGGCGGTCCTCCATGTTGCTTTAGAGGGCCCCACGTGCGCTTCTCGACTGCTGCGAAGGTCGCTCGAGCGGCATTGGGAGATCCGCCTCGAGCGACACTGATGAGGGCAACGGCGACGGCGGTGGCGCTCTTAGTAGGTCGGGAGTCCGGGGGGTCAAGTTGGAGTACGATCCCCTAAGCTCCGACTGACCGCTGGCCTCATCGCCGGCGCCCGCTCACGCCCCTCCCCTTCTTGGTCGGGGCCTGCATGAATGCCTTTTCTTTGGGGCGGCGCGAGCATTGGACCCGGGCCCTTCACCTCCTCTTGCTGCCCTGTCCCCTGGCGCAGTCCTCGACCACGCAATGCTGGTCCAGGAGGGACCAGCCTGGGTTGTGCTGAAGGATGGCCCGCCTTTTCGTCTTCTTGAACTTCACTTCTCCGTGTAGGTTAATCCTCGTCAAAAGACAAAGTCCTTAGGTTAGGATAACCACACTTTGTAAGTGAAATTAAGTGTATATATCCATATGAATGAAAAAGACTGTTTTTCCCTTTTTCAATTCTCTCTCTATGTGTTTTGTTCTTGCATATCTGGGAGCTTGCCGGCGACTATCGACAAGGCCCCTTGCCGAGTTCGGTGCAACCATGGAAATCGCCAAGCCCAGCTTGAGACGAAATCAGGTGCTACGTAGCCGCTTGCTCTGTTGATCAGGTTCACAACTGTTTGAAGGCGCTCTGTGGCCGTTCAGGTCGTTTGAAGAAATTTGAAACAAAGAAAAGGTGCACCGAGCTTTGGGAAGGTCGTAGTATGCACAAATTCCTCAAACAAAGACTCGAAACTTCCGAAGGGAAAAAGCAAAGGATCTATCTATTCCAAATCTGAACCTTAAACTCAAAAACTTATCTGTCTCCGCCATGATCCGGCGTCTGAATCTTTTGCTGGGGCGTCGAAGCCTCCAGCAAGCAAGGAATCACCGCTCCTGGTGGTCTCTTGTCCGGCAAGGGCTTCTTGCCGACGGTCCGTGACCATCGCTTGGAGGAAGAGCCTGCCAGGGTGTAACCCTTTTGCTTTTCTCTTGCTTGGCCGTGCTTGCGGAGCCCCCAAGCGCGTCTTTGGTCCATGATGCGATGCTCTCAGGGGCGCAACCTTTGCACTAGAATGTGCGCCGGGCTTCGGGACCGTGCGGCACACCCTCAATGACTATGCATCACTCCGCCGAGTTGCATCCGCTAGAGTATGCGCCGGTGCCTCTATGAAGCATCCATGCACGCACTCGACAGTTGTGCGTTGGCCCCCTCGAGCGACGCATCGGCCTGACGATGCGGCTCTTGGAGTCTCCGCCTCCCTTCCCTGCTCGCGTGTGTAGCAACGTGCTCACGTAGGCCTTCGAAAGCCCTAACAGAACAGGGCGCTCACCGCAGAACTCCGTTTCCGGAGGAGCGCGGCATAGCGCCCAATCTTGATGGAGCCGGTGTTGAGCCTGCTCCGCTCCACGTGTCTTTCCCCCTGCCCCTACCTGGTGCGCCAAATATGTCGGCAATGCTAGGTCGGGGCCTTTGGGGATCAACGTGATACCCTTGTGATCGTAGGGCGGGGAAAACAGCGTCAAGAGAAGACCCAACGATCAAGACCCGACATGTCCTTTTTCGTAGGTTCGAGCCGCTTACGCGTAAAACCCTATGTCATGCTCGTCTGATCGTATTAAGTGTTCTTTTGTTGTTCGTTCACACCGATGATAATCGTCTTCTTGCCCAATCTCCAAAACGTCTAACCCCTTGTGAATGAGCTAAGGGCCTCCTTTTATAGGCAAAGGGGTCACCTACAGTGCTCAATGGTAGGTTCACGAGATGGTACAGTGAACCTACAATGGCGCTTATCCATCTACCGCTGTCGGGTGCATTAAATGCACGTCTTGTCCGTGTCAGCTAAATGCTGGTGAAGACATGTGTCCAGGTGTTTCGACACCTGGACGCCACGCTGGCGCATGCGGAATGCGCTGGAACACGGGGGAGCGGTGGTACTGTGGCAAGGGTGGTCACCCTTTGGCGCGTTACCACGTCATCCCGGCAGAGGGGGCTTGCCGGGGCCTTGGTGCTTCGTCCCGGCAAGGAAGCTTTCCGGGGGCTTCGGTTGTCTTCCCGGCGAGGGGGCTCGCTGGGGCCTTGTGCTAGGTGTGTTCATGACCTCCGTTAGACGAATGTGGCCTTGGGTGTCTTCTCGGCAAGACAGGCTTGTCGGGACCTTGGATACCTTGGGGCGAGTCTTGTCTGGATTCCGCCGTGCCCTGTCGTCAGGGGCTCTCCACGCCCGTGCACAAGTCTGGGGCACTAAGGGACCCCAGTCTTTAGTGCACCGACAATGTGGGTTATCAAGATCTTCTATTTACACATCATTATTATGTCCTTCATTATTATCTAGTTGAGTATCTATGCGAACTTCATTATTATCGTTATTATTCTCATCATCATTAGGGGAATGTCCACTACCAGATTGTGTATGAGCATCACAGTAGAAACATGCATCATTGTGATTCTGAGCAGGTTTTACTGTAATAGGTTCACTAGAAGCATGCAAACTCCTTTCATTTTTATTTTTATTTTTCTTCTTAGAAAGACCAGGTGCATTATCATTAATTCTATCGGAATCACGTTCAATTATTTTACGATGAACTTTAGGAAAAATAGGTTCATGTGTCATCCTTTGTCCTATAGTCATTACTCTAACAACATGGTCATTCATATTCTCGTTTATTTCAACATGTAAATCATTTTGTGACTTAGCAACTTGGTCTAGTTGAGTATGAACCATGGAAGCATGTTTACCTAGACCCTTAATATCATTAGCAATTATAAACTTTAAGTCACTCAAGTGGTCTATCATCGTAGCATTACGTCTTAATTGATCTTTGACATAGTTATTAAAATGTGCTTTCTTAACAATGTAATTATCAAATTCATCCATGCACTCACTAGGAGTCTTAGTATAGGGTATATCACTTTCATTAAAGGTACGTAGAGAATTTACCTCTACTACCTGTGTTGGGATGTCAAGTCTAGGTATTTCTTCGATAGGTGGTAATTTTTTGAAATCTTCAGATTTAGTACCTTTTTCCTTCATAGTTCTTTTGGCTTCTTGCATATCTTCGGGACCGAGGAATAGAATACTTCTCTTCTTTTGAATGGTTTGGGCGGTGGCTCAGGAAGTGTCCAATTACCAATATTTTGCAATATATTATTCAATAATTGTTCAGCTTGCTCAACAGTTTGTTCCCTGAAAACTCAACCAGCACAACTCTCTAGGTAGTCCCTAGAAGCGTTAATTAGTCCATTCTAAAAGATATCAAGTTTTTCATTTTTCTTAAGAGGATGATTAGGCAAATCTCTTACTAACTAGAGAAGCCTCCCCCATGCTTGTGGGAGACTCTCTTCTTCCATTTGCACAAAGTTAAATATTTCTTGTAAAGTAGCTTGTTTCTTATGAGGAGGAAGATAATTTTCAGAGAAGTAAAACATCATATCCTAGGGACTATGCGCACAACCAGGAGCAAGAGTGAGGAACCATTCCTTAGCCTTGACTTTTAGCGAAAAAGGAAAAGGCTTGAAGATATAATAGTAGCACATATTTTCCTCATTAGTAAACAAAGTGGAAATATCATTCAGTTTAGTGAGATGTCCAACAACAATTTCAGTTTCATAACCATGGAAAGGATCAAATTCTACTATCAGGATTAACTCATGATTTATAAAGTATTCATAATATTTATCAGTAATAAATATAAGAGAAGTGGCAAATTTAGGATCATGTTTGATTTTCTCCATCATAGTTTTTTCTTTCGGTTTGCGTAGTATTTTCTTCAAATTATCTCTATCATTACAAGCAAGGAAGTCTCTAGATGTCTGCTCATCCATGAAATAACCCTCACGCACTTTAGGAAATTTATATCAATTAGGAGAGCAAGATGTAGTAGGTGCTTCAAAATCTTCATCAGTTTCAGCAGTTTCATGTTCTCTAGGTTTAGAAATATGAGCATCAAGTAATTCATTCAGTGACATAGTTTTTGTTTCATCAAGCATAGTAGTAGTATCATCATCAATTTCCGAAGTAGCATCATCAAGTTCATGTGACATATGAGAACAAGCAACAGGTGGTGTTGTTTTAAGCTGATTCAAAACAGTAGGTGAATTAAAAGCAGAGCTAGATGGAAGTTCATTACATCCTCTCGTACGAGAGGGAACAATTTTGGTTTGAGTATCTTTCAACTTATTCATACTAGCAATTGGATATCCTCAAGTAAACACTATAAATAGAGCTATGGTCCCCGGCAACGGCGCCAGAAAATGGTCTTGATAACTCACAAGTATAGGGGATCACAACAGTCTTCGCAAGTAGTATTACACCTTGATTTATTTATTCGACACTAGGGGAGACAAAGAATATTTATTGGTTTTAGCAGTTGAGTTTCTAATTCAACCACACCCGGGATATCTCTCTGCAGCAAAGATTTTAGTAGCACGACAAAGTAGTAGTAGCAACAGCAATAGTGACAACAACAATTTGGTACTAGTTGTGACGATAGCACCAATAGTAACTTAGCAAGATTCGGTATATGAAAAGCGTAGGCCATGGATCAATGATGGATAGATATGGATAACATCAATCAAGTAAGAGTTACACACTAGAGTGACATAGAACTAGCTCCAATTTGTCAATGTAATGTAGGCATGTATTTTCTATATAGTCATACTTGCTTGCGATAAGAAATTGTATGGCACCTTTTGTCCTACCCTCCCATGAAACCAGGGTCCATTAGGAAACTAAGAGTTATTAAGGCCTCCTTTTAATAGACATTCGGAACAAAGCATTAACACATGGTGAATACATGAACTCCTCAAACTACGACAATCACCACAAAGAATCCCAATTATTGTCACCTTGGGGTATGCAGGTCATGACACGTAATAAGTGTATATAACTTGCATGATAGAATCTAAACACTTCCATATTTAGAAAAAGCATAATAGGTTCAGATCTGAAATCATGATACACGGGATGTAGTGACAACCATTAAGCAGAGCAAACTTATAGTAACATCAATCTCAGAACATAGTGGATACTAGGGATCAAGCCCTATCAAATAACACGATTACATGATCAATGTCATCCAATCACATGACTGTCCAGCAAGCCTACAAAGGAATTACTAACTACGATGGTGAGCATCATGGAATTGTTGATGGAGAAGGATTCTTAATGACGACGACAACGAACCCCCCTCCGTGGAGCCCGAAACGGACTCCAGATCGGCCCTCCCGTGGAACAACAGGAGGCAGCGGCGGCTCTATCTCGTGAAACAAGATGAAATCTCCTCCCCTATTATTTTTCTCCGAAGATATGCATTTATAGGACTAGAATTATGGTCGGTGGAGCCACGTGGGCCCCACAAGCTAACATGGCGCGCCTAGGCGGCTTGGGGCATCGTGTTGCCTTGTGGCCCATACGTAGCCCCCCTCTCACAGTTGTTCGCTCCATAATGATTCATATATTCCAGGAATAATTCACAAAAAGTTTTGACTGTTTGTGAGAACTTTTATTTTTGTATAGAAATAACACCATGATAGTTCTGCTAAAAACAGCGTCAGTCTTGGTTAGTTTCATTTAAATCATGCAAATTAGAGGCCAAAACCAGAGTAAAAGTGTTTGGAAAAGTAGATACATTTGAGATGTATCACACAACTTCTAGTCTCTCTTCATCAGAAGCAGGATCAGCACCATGAATGGGCATGGAGGCAAATGCAATCTATTATGTCTGACATCAATCGTATTGACAACCTCTCCATGAAAAACACATTAGTGGCCCATGAGACATGCAGACAATGCCGATGCCTAAGGATGATCGTTGTGAAGATGGCTTCGAGAAGAACTCCAGATTTTGTGCTCCTCCTCCTCGCACGAAGAAGTGGCGTACAACACCATCTCTCGAAGACAATGACTACTCCTGTTTAGCATCGTTCGTTCATGCAATTCTCGCTGATGATGAAGCTGAAGAAGGCACTTCTCCGCCAGACAAAACTGAACGTTGAGACACTACAACAGGCCCATTTGCATCGCCCAACATCGACCATGGTACAACATCATCTTCAACTCAAGTTGGGGACATGTAGTGCCCAATGTCTTCACCCTTTTTGATCATTCAATGGCAAAGGGGGAGAAGCATTAGATTGATAGTCTTCAAACAGGTCAATAGGGATGGGTGGTTGGTATTTTGTTAAGTTTATAATTTTCATTTTGAACATTTGCTATTTTGAGTTGTAAAACTTATGTCCCGATGGACGTCTGCACATTCTATGTTTACCTTACTTTTGGTGCTACTCCGAGTCCAATCATATGGTCCCAAAGCTATTCAACAGACGCCCATTTTTCATTATGCATTCCATTATCTTCACAAAACCCCATAAATGCATAGTGATTGGATTCCAAGATATAGGAGGAGAACTTCATAAGCAATCTCTAAGGGGAGCTCTCTATATCTTGTTATAATAATCTCCAAGTCTTTATTCTCATATATTTTATCCCCATTGAAAACTTCAACCAGTTTTTCATCAATCACCAAAAAGTGGGAGATTGTAAGTTCATCTAGTGCCACCCCTTTATTAGTTTTGGAGTATTGAAAACAAACATGGTTGAGGGAATAATGTGTTTGTGAGACTTCACAGGTTAACATAGATAGAAGTCTGTGGATATTTGGTTTAACCATAAAAAATGAACCCTAAAAATGTTCGAAGACATTGATGATGGCCGAAGCCATTGGTGGTACGCAACGATAATAGCTTTAAGATAATGAAACACGAATATGGGTCTTTTATTTGTTTTGTTTCTTCTTTCCGGAGTCATAGGAACCACCATACTGTGAAGTGGGGTCGAGGTGATCGACGTCATAAGATGACATGATGCTCAACCCAAGATAACTATGCCTTCGAGTGAAGACAATGAGAGGAAATCTCTTCCAGAGTTGGTTGAGTTTACATTTCTGGTACCCCAAGTAATGTTGCCGCATATGTCTTTTAAATTTGACCATTGGAACTCGTGTCGGTTGTCCATTGATCCCAGGTCATTTCGGTTATATCATGTTGGGTTGTGTGTTGTCTATAGATATCCCACCCCCTCCACCATAAGTTGGTGGCTGCTCGGAGATAGATACGACTATTGTGTTTTGGAGTAACCCACCTCGAAGACATTAAGAGAAAGCTATCCAGCAAAGATAAACCCAAACACCTAGAGCCAGAGTGTTTGAGTATCACCGAAGTCTTTCTATTCTGAGTGAACCAAAGACTTGTTACACTTGAATACTGTGATGTTCCAGATGGTTAGTCGTCGTGGTCTAGAGCATCCAAGAGTCATTATGGATTGCCGGGTGAACGAGTTTGTATGGGTTTCAAAATTCTCCCCTGAAGACTTACTAGAGTGATTGGGCAAGGTCGAAGTGACGTTGCCTCAAGGGGAACAAGGTGAAGCCGAGGTCTTCCAAGTAGAATCTCAGCCTCACCAACCACAAGTACAGTTTTCACACCAACTCGAACTGGTCCAAGAAATCCCGAGTATTCATTGAGCAACTGGTTCTATCATTCCTCTCCTTTACTTGTTTCTTAGTACTGTGAAGACATTGCTTGATTACTCTTGTATGAAGACATTCGTCAAATACTTTCATTCGATCAGCATTTGTCTTCGTACTACTGTAGTTTACCTTCGATACACTTTTGTTTGTAAGATGACTATGATGTACATGATTGAATGTTCTCATCTCACTACATGATATGCTTAGATCCTTGACTGTTATCCCTATCTGATCCTGATTTTCTTCTGCTCACATCGCAGATATTTACTGTTTCAAAGCTTTTCTTAAAAATCGCCTATTCACCCCCCCTCTAGTCGATAACTAGCACTTACAATGACTCAAGTATAGCAAATGAGCTCCGAAGCTGACAAATTTTAATATGGAGGATTCTATGGTGTATCCTAAATGAATAAAAATTATCAAGGTCAAATGATATAGGAAAATATAAGTTTGCCACCAACTTTGTGTATTAACTCTCGAAACCAAGATTGTTCCTTGTAGGTTGCCTGATTTCTAAAGGATGTACATAAAAATGTGAAACCTTCTCCAATTTTTACCACATCATAGTGAGATCATATCTTGACACCATGCCAAGTTTCATATTTTTCAGACTTCATTTACATCTTTTATAATTTAAATACCAATAAACTCCATGTTCACGGTTCATTCTTGCCACATAAATTTATATTCATTTCTTGTATGAGGCATACAAATATACTCAATACACTCAATATGATTTTTTAAATTATTTTTGTGTACTATTTCATGCACTCATAGTTCAACTTTTAATTATATCCATTAAATGGCTAGAATTGTAGTTATTGACACAAATATAGCAAATGAGCTTTGGAAAGTGCCAAACTTTAACATGGAGAATTCTATGGTGCATGTTAAGTGTAGAAAAAAATTAAAATCAAACGACAAAGGAAAATGTCAATTCGCCTTCAAACACTCTCGAAAACCATTATTCTTTGGATAAATAATAATTTCATGCATCATACACGGTTTTATTTATGAAAGTATGTGCAATGAGAGACTAGATCAAAACACAATGTATGCAAAAATTGTATGCAAGGCATGAGACAAATTTGCGTTTTATTATCATGTGCAATGATATGCTATATCACACACACATTTTTTGTAAAAACTATGTGCATGACATCATACACGGTTGCATTATATTAACTATGTTCAATAATAGAGTACATCACACACACATCATATGTGAAAACCGTGTGCAAAATATCACACTCTTTTACGTTTTTCCAAACCGTGTGTAATAATAGGCAAGATCACACACACTTATTTTTTTCGATGTTCAATAATAGAGTACATCACACACATAATTTCTGCGAAAAGCGACATCACACACACTTTTTTTTTGAAATATGTGCGATGTTATGACATCACACATGCTTTTTTTGGTATTACATCGCACACGCTATGATGTACACCGTAAATAGTTTCGTCGAACAGTCATTGATACATGTTTTGTCTTTGGACCATCTTGCAATAGTGCTTGGTCACAGAAGTGGCTTCGAGCGACCTTGCCAGATCTAGATGTGGTTCTGGATCTAGAGGGAGGGGCTTCGCCAGTGGTGATGCCGAGCCTCAGTGACTACTAGGCACTATGGTACTACGGGTGGTTGAAGTGGTGGCTCGGTGTGGTAGCTATGCATGTCTCCGATGATGGCCTTGGTGTAGCGTGGCGATGAAGCTTCTTTGGCGAGGTGTCGTGGTGGTGGCAGATTGAACTAACTTGGATAATGCGCCCATTCCGTTTGGTAGATATGCAGGTGGGCTGCAATTCTAAAGGAAGTCCTCCTCTCTATGATCAGTGCTAGTGGCACCGATGAAGCATGAGTGGTGGCAACGGTGGCGGGGACCCTCCAAGGCACAAACCCTCTTATCTGGAGAATAGTGTGGTGCTTCACCGTCGAATTTCTTAACGACGTGGTATGACAAAGCTCCGACGCGGGCTCAACTATGTAGTAGTGGTGGTGTGTGTGCTTGGTTCTGTGGTGCTTACTAGTGGAAGTGATGGCCTAGAGTCCTGGTCTTACCCGATATGGATGTGGTTTTGGGTCTCAACAGAGGGGCTTTGCCCGTGGTGACACATGGCCTCACCAGCTACCAGGCACCATGGTGGTGTAGGTCGTTGCAATGGTGGCTCCGTGTTGTGGTGCCCGTCTTCGATGATGGTGTTGGTAATACTCCCTTCCTTCTTAAATATAAGTGTTGGGTTGATCTCTTTTCCGTGTGGGCCCAACGGCCCACCGGACCATTGACTCCCATCATGATCGGGGGCACCTGTAAGTGCATCTAGTGCCCCTTAGTGATTTTGGTGGTTTGAAGACTTATAGGTTAAGTATCTAATGTGTTTGTGAGTATACACAAGATCTATAAGTCATTGAGGAGTTTGAGATATTTGAAGAATATCGACACCTAAAAATGTATATCTTCAGTTGAAGAAATTGGTATGAAGCTGAAGAAATGAATCGCGAGGAATCTGCGATGAAATTGATATTCCTCATGAAGATACTGATATTGAGAAGACCGGTGGTTCCTGAAGAAAATCATTCTGAAGAAATTGAAGCGTGAAGATTTACGTTTTATATTTTACTTTCTTCGCATTTGATGAATAGGAACACCGTACTGTTAAAGGGGGTCAAAGTAACAATATGGAATGGATTTCCTCATGATGCTCAACCCAAGCCTAATCCTACCAAAAGCCTCAAGTGAGGAATATGAGTGACATGAGGACTCTCACAGTTGAGGGTCCCGACCGTTTCGATAACCACGCCAAGTCACTGGTCTTATCCACTCCAACGGTCATATTATTTAAGGGCATTAGTGTCAAATCATGTCGGGATGCTCCCAGGCTATAAATAGCCACCCCCACAACCATTAGCTGGTTGGCTGCTCCGTTAGAAACTGACACTTGTCATAAGAGCAACCCAAATTCCTCAGAGCCTTCGAGAGTAATTCATCAGTGAGGAAATACACCATCCACCGCAACCACAAACCAAACCTAGTGATTGAGCATCACTGAAGAAGTTGTTCCTGTGTGGGACTGAAGCCTTTTACCTTTGAGGATTGTGCATCCTCCAGACGGTTAGGCGTCATGGTCTAGAACGTTCCAGCAGTTCATTGTGGATCGTCGGATGAACAAGTTTGTGAGGGTTTGGAAGTCTGCCCTGAAGACTTACCACGAGTGTTGGGCGAGGACTGTGTGTCCTTAGCTCAAGGAGAATACGGTAGGGACTGTGTGTCCCGGGACTGGGTGTCCTTTGGTTTCAATACCAAGCCGCTCCAAACCAGATGTACAACTATCACAGCAGTTGGAACTGGGTCATCAACGACTGTCTTCTCTGAGAATCGGGTTCTAATTCCTCAACTCTTTACTTTCTCTGTATTATGTGTTGATGACTTTCACTATGACTGTTTGAAGAATTTGCTGAAGACTTTCTCTGCATTTCCTCAACCCCAAATTCTTCACAATAGTTAATCATCATCTGTACTCTGCATGCCTGCTTACTGTGTAATCTGTTTTCACATTCTTCACTCTGAAATACTGCTGGTGTTAACGTTTGCACCTCTAATCCTTTACTGTTTCCGCTGTAAGTTAGTCATCAGTGAGGAATTTCCTCAAAAGGAATTTCCTCAGTGATGAAATTCTAAAAATCTCCTATTCACCCCCCTCTAGTCGATATAACGCACTTTCAATTGGTATCAGAGCAAGGTACTCCCTTGTTCTGTGTGATTTTCGTTTAACCACCTGGAGTTTTTTTTATGTCGACTGCAGGCATGTTCAAGGTGAATGCAGCATGTCCTACCTACGAAGGGAAGAACTTTCCCTTCTGGAAGAACAAAATGCAAATGCATCTACAAGCTATTGACAATGATCTCTGGTATATTATGGAAAACGGCGTCCCCATCATTTCTGCCAGTGTCACTGCAGCTGATGTGAAGAAATTCAAGCAACTTGATTCTCAAGCGAAGAACATCATTTGTGGCCATCTGAGCCCTGGCCAGTTTGGAAGAGTAAGTGCTTTGGGCTCTGCAACACTGATCTGGGAGAGACTATGCAAGGTAAATGAAGGAGTATCAACCTAGCGTGATTCTCGTGTTGATATTCTTCGCAATCTCTTCAATCGCTTCAAGAGACATGACAATGAATGCTGCCAAGACACCTTTGATCGCCTCACTGATATATCAAATGAACTGCAAGCACTGGGAGCTCGAGACATCACTGATCACAAAGTTGTGAAGAAACTGCTGAGATCCTTGGATTCTTCATTTGACACTCTAGTTCTGATGATTCAAGAAAGACCAGACTACAAGATGCTGGATCCAGCTGATATCCTTGAAAGGCTAAATACTCATGAATTCCAGCTAGAAGAAAAGAGAGATCTATATGGACAAAGCTATTCCAGACCACGTGCACTGAAGGCTAGAGCAATTTCCTCATCTGAAGAAGAAGACACAGATGACAGCAGTTGTGACCCTGAAGAATTTGGACAGGAGCTTGCAATGGTTGTGAGGAAATTCCACAGATTTTCAGGACGAGGCCAGTTCGGTAAATCATCAAGAAGAGACATGAGGAAATCAGAATCTGCATCTGAGGATTACAAGAAACGAACCTGTCACAAGTGCAAGAAATCAGGTCATTACATTGCTGATTGTCCCCGCTGGGGAAAGGAATCAAAGAAGAAGAAATACAAGGATGACAGTTCTGATGACTTGAAGAAGAAGAAGAAATCTTCAAAATCCTCATCTTCAAAGCCCTCATCGCACAAGAAGACTAGTTTCAGAAAGGCTCGGGCACTTATTGGCAAGGAAATGGACTCCGAGGCAGAATCAGAAGAATGTGATGAAGAAGAGGGTTCTGATGAAGACTCAGAATCCGGACAGGCTAGTCTTGTACTAGCAACCACTTTCGTCAGCAAGTCAATCTTCAATCTTGAAGAAAATGATTGCACCATCCATACTGATGACTATGCTGATGACATCGCTCCAACCTATTGCTTCATGGCAAAAGGTTCAAAGGTATCAAATAATGCCTCCTCCTCTAATTCAAGTGACTGTGAACATAATGATTATAAGAAACCCAGTTACAGTAAACTTGCTATCATTGCCACTAAACAACAAACTGCTCTGGAAAAGCTTCAAAAACTGCTAGACAAAAGTGATGATCTGTTGAATGATGAAATGAACCTTAATCAAATCCTCACTGATGACATGAAAAGTCTTCAGTCTAGATTTGATAATCTTCAGGATCGTTATGATACACTCCTCACTGATCATGAGAAGCTTTCCTACGAATTTCTTCAAAGGAAGCTTGATCTTGAGAAGCTGAGGATGTCTCATGATGATCTTCGTATGGAAAATGATTCATTACTAGCTCAACAGATCAGCGCTAGTCAAGTTGAATTTATTCCTCCATGTCTTAAATGCATTGAACGCGAAACTGCTAATTCCTCACCAGAATCATCAAATGCTACCATTGCTACAAATTCTTCAACTGCACCTGTTGTGTCTATTTCCTCACTTGAGGAGAACACAAATGTTACTGATGAAAATGCAGGGTTGAAGGAATTGTACGTGACAGGCATGTACAAAAGTCTCAAAGGTCATCAAACCCTTTGTGATGTGCTCAAAAAGCAGATCTTGAACAGGAACCCGAGGAAAGAAGGAATTGCCTTTGAGAGGAAATTAAATGTTGATGGATCTTATTGGAAACCTGAGCAGTATCCTAAAACCTCATGGGTTGCTGCTATTGGGCCTCCTTTTGATCCATCTAATCTAACTGGCTTCTCATGTGAATTATCCTATTCCTCGGATGAGTCATTTGATTCCAACTATAAATTGTTCAAAAATCAATCTGGTGAAGTATTTGCTCGATATGTTGGAACTAAGTGCAGGAATGGCCCTCCTCTGAGGAAAATCTGGGTTCCCAAAAGTTGTCTTGAAAATCTTCAGGTGAATGTCCTCATGACACCACCACTGAAGAATCTGAACCCAGATCAAATTCCTCAGGAGGACCAAAGTCTTCAAGAGGATCAAAGTCCTCAACTGGTCAAAACTATGCTCGTACCCGTGCTTATGCATCTAACATGCAGGGAAACTACAAGGAATATGAATATGAGCGTTACTCCTCAAATCATTATGTTCATAAATCCTCAAACCAGTTCTTTGCATATTCATATGAGTACTTTAATCCCCCTACTGTTAAGAGAAGTGCATTAGCTTCAATGCCACCTTTCTCATATGGTGCTTGCAGGATGATGAACGCTTTGCCACCCCTTCAGATCTGGGTGGTGAAGAAATCGAACTAATCATTTCTGCAGGTCAGGTCTCCAGATGAAAATCATCATCTGAAGAATTTGCTGGAGACCTGAGGAAATGCTTGATAGGACGCAAGCTAACAATTGATGAAATAGAAATATTTCACACATCCTTACATTTCTGTTATGATAAATTACTGATGAAATTAGTATCATATTCTTCAAATCTGAAGCATATGAGATGGTAAGCTGTACTAATTCATCTGCAGGATGACAAACCCAAAAATACTGAGTGGGTTCTCGATAGTGGCTGCACACATCACATGACTGGTGATAAAAGCTTACTGATGAATATGCCACTAACTCCATCACCTCTGAAGCAAATCACATATGCTGACAAAGGTAAAAGGAAGGTATTGGGACTTGGCAAAGTAGCTATTTCCAAGGATAGGCATATGGACAAAGTGATGCTTGTTGAATCCCTTGGTTTTAACCACATGTCAGTCTTGATGCTTTGTGATCTTGATATGATTGTTATCTTTGGTAGATATAGATGTGTAGTCATCATGGAATCTGACAGATCCAAAGTCTTCGAAGGTGTAAGAAGAGGGGATTTGTACATTGTTGATTTCTCTACAGGTCCTCAACCAGCCACTTGCTTACTAGCAAAAACCTCAGAAGGATGGTTGTGGCACCGAAGATTAGGTCATGCAGGCATGAGGAATTTGCACACGCTTGCAAAGAAGAAGCATGTCATCGGCATCGAATCAGTCAAATTCCTCAAGGATCATCTCTGCGGTGCTTGTGAATCTGGGAAAATGACCAGATCCAAGCATCCCTCTAAAACCATCATGACCACTACACATCCATTTGAATTGCTTCATATGGATTTATTTGGACCTACTCACTATGCCACACTAACCAATGCAGCATCTTTATATGGCTTCGTCATAGTTGATGATTATTCCAGATATACTTGGGTGCATATCATAGTGTATAAAACTGAAGTGCAGGAAATCTTAAAACGATTTTCTTCAAGGGCCTCGACGAACTTTGGCATCAAGATCAAACACATCAGGAGTGATAATGGAACTGAGTTCAAAAACACTGGTCTTGATGATTATCTTGATGAACTTGGTATTACTCACGAATTGTCTGCTCCTTATACTCCTCAGCAGAATGGTGTCGTCGAAAGGAAGAACAGGACTCTGGTTGAAATGGCAAGAACTATGCTTGAAGAATATCAGACTCCTCGTCGCTTCTGGCCTGAAGCAATCAACACTGCATGCCATATCATCAATAGGGTATATCTTCACAAATTCCTCAAGAAAACCTCATATGAACTCCTCACTGACAAGAAACCCGATGTAAGTTATTTCAAAGTCTTCGGTGCAAAATGCTGGATTAGAGATCCTCACCATAGCTCAAAATTTGCACCTAAGGCACATGAAGGTTTTATGCTCGGTTATGGAAAGGACTCGCACACCTACAGAGTCTTCAACAACTATCACAATAAAGTTGTCCAGACTGTAGATGTGCGGTTCGATGAAACTAATGGCTCACAAAGAGAGCAATTGCCTTCTGATCCAGATAAGCTGTCTCCTGAGGAAGCAATAAAGCTTAAGCCTACTAAAGACATTGTACCCACTGAGGAAATTGGTGAAGAAACGATCCCCATCGTTGATAAAAACCAAGAAGATGCTCCTGAGGAAATTGCAACAGCACCACTTCCTCAGCCCAGACAAAATCCTCAACCAGCTCATCCGAGGATTGCAAACGAAGTAGAACTTGACAAAATCCTCAACGACATCAACGCGCCAGGTCCTCTCACTCGCTCAAAAGCTTCACAGTTAGTTAACTTTTGTGGGCATTTTTCCTTTGTATCCATCACAGAACCCTCAAAAGTAGCTGAGGCTTTTCTGGAACCGGAGTGGATCCAAGCCATGCAAGACGAACTTCTTCAATTCAAGCTGAATGACGTATGGGAGCTCGTCAAACGACCAGATCCTCGCAAGCACAACATCATCGGCACCAAGTGGATTTTCCGAAACAAGCAAGATGAGGACGGTCAAGTGGTGAGGAACAAGGCATGACTTGTAGCCCAAGGCTACACCAGGTTGAAGGAATAGATTTCGATGAAACTTTTGCACCTGTTGCTAGACTTGAAGCTATTCGAATACTACATGCTTATGCTAATCATCATAACATCATCTTATATCAAATGGATGTGAAAAGTGCAGTCCTCAATGGTAAGCTTGAGTAAGAAGTATATGTTGCTCAGCCCCCAGGTTTTGAGGATCCAAAGAATCCAGACAAAGTCTTCAGACTCAAAAAGGCTCTGTATGGTCTCAAGCAAGCCCCTCGGGCATGGTATGATACATTGAAGGAATTCCTCATGAAGAAAGGCTTCAAATCTGGTTCACTCAATCCAACTCTTTTCACAAAATCCAATGATAATGAGCTGTTTGTATGTCAAATATATGTTGATGATATCATATTCGGTTGTACTGACAAAAGATAGAGTGATGAATTTGCCTACATGATGAGTGAAGAATATCAGATGTCCATGACGGGGGAGCTGAAATTCTTCTTAGGTCTTCAAATTCGTCAACAAAGCAATGGAATCTTTATATCACAGGAGAAATACCTCAAGGATGTTCTGAGGAAATTCGACATGCACGAATGCAAAGGTGCCAAGACTCCAATGCCTACCAACGGCCACCTCGGCACAGATGAAAATGGTAAAGATTTCGATCAGCAGGTATACCGTTCTATGATTGGCTCCTTATTGTATCTATGTGCATCTAGGCCAGATATAATGCTTAGTGTTTGCATGTGTACACGGTTTCAAGCAAAACCTAAGGAATCACACCATAAGGCTGTGAAAATACTTAGCTCACATACGAACACTAGGATTATGGTATCCCAAGGGCTCCAATCTTCATCTGGTACGGTATTCTGGTTCAGACTATGCTGGTGATCGTGTGGATCGCAAGTCAACTTCTGGCACATGCCATTTCCTCGGAAGATCACTAGTTTGCTGGTCCTCAAAGAAGCAGAATTGTGTATCACTCTCCACTGCCGAAGCTGAGTACATTGCTGCTGGGTTTTGCTGTGCTCAATTGATGTGGATGAAGCAAACCCTCAAGGACTACGGCATCAACATGAAGAATATGCCTCTCTACTGTGACAATGAGAGTGCTATCAAGATTGCATACAACCCAGTACCGCACTCGAAGACCAAGCACATCCAGATTCGTCATCATTTTCTTCGGGACCATGTTCTCAAGGGCAATATCCTCATCGACCATGTGAAGACTGATGATCAACTGGCAGATATCTTCACTAAGCCCTTGGATGAGAAAAGGTTTTCCAAGTTGCGGTGTGAGCTAAATATCTTAGAGTCTTCAAATGTTTTGTAAAAACATACACACATCCTATCACTTATGCAAAGTTGATGACTTAGATGTGCAACACATGATGAAACGATTTTCTTCAACTGATGAAGAAAGTCACTCTGAATGTGAAGAAATTAACGAAGAAATTAATTCTCAGGGCCCTACGACAATTGTACGCGGCGTCTGTAATCAACATTCTTATATGGTGGGTAACGCCACCGCCCAATGTGAAATTCCTCAAGTTGATTTTCTTCAAATGATCAATTTCCTCACAATGCATTTTTCTTCAAAACAACTGTTCTTCATTGTGACGATCTATTACAAAATCTTCAAAAACACTTGATGACTTTCATTTGCCTAGGTAGACTGTGATTTCTAGTCCTCAACAACATTCACTTATTGCTATTTCTTCAAGTTGATGTTTCTGCTAAGAGAATGTGATCGGACCCTACTTTCCCTCTACGCTATACTTATCCAGTCTATTCAATTCGTCATATGCGTTCTACTTGAAACTTAGTTCAACATCCTCACTGCATCCTTGTCAGCTGATGATTTTGTAACGAAAATCCTCAAATCTTCAAAAAAAATGGTTTCCTTTAAAGGCACAGTAACTGAACCCCCACTTCCCACGATCGGATAACCACGATCTCCACTATCTCCATCGCATCGTACGGGAGCTACATGTGTCCCGCGGAGACGTAGAGGCAGGGGCTATTTGGTCCGAAACTTTCGTGCCAAACAGTAACTTTTGGGCTATAAATATGTCCTTATCCCCCTCGGTATCCTCTTCTTCGCCTCATCGCTCTCCTTCCACAGCACAGTCCACCGAACCCTAGCGCCACCGCTGGTAGTCTTGTCGCCGGTGAGGGAGAGCTTCACTGCCTCGACCTTTTCGTCGCCAGAATCACGCCGGAGTCGGACCATCTTCGTCCGCCGCCGCCGTAGACGTCCTCTGCCGCCAAGTTAGGGTGCATTGGACACTCGAACGAAGAGCCTCTCCAACACTACTTTCTGTGTTCTTCGTACGCACCTTCCAGGGTAAATATATCCCATTTTTACACCAGATTAGATCTAAAATTTTACATCTTCTATGTGAAATCTGTTTTTCCTCAAGATACGATGCGCACATGATTCCTCAAACACTACCTATCACCGCAATCATTGATGAACTAGCTAAGCGTCTAAGATTTTCACGAGATTCCTCAATTGTGCGAATTTTCGGATCTGTACAACTCTGGAACCCAAGAACAGTATGCTTAGGCAAATTCCTCAACCACTGGTTATATTCCTCAAACTGACAAACTTTTTCATTTTCTTCAAATCTGAGAACGCATATGACCTCTCCAAATTCCTCGCAACTATACTCTGTTCACAGGTACACACATGTCAGCTGATGAATCTCTCGGTTCTCATCACATTAACTCATTTGCTGCGTTTCTAGAAGAAACTCTTCAAGGCTCATCAGAATCCTCAAGAGTTCAAAATCATCAGCAAAGTCCTCAACTGAAGAAAATGGAGGAAGAGAGAAAACAGAAGGGAGGAAAGAAACTGGAGCAGAACACAGCTGTTGATATCCCTGAGGACATATACTTGGACTATTGTACGCGTGATGAACATGAGACAATGGCCAAGAGAAAGATAAGGCTGCAGAAGATTGAACGCCGATGGGCGAAGGAATGGCAGGAGTACAGATTTGTGACTCCAAAATATGCGAAGAAATTCGCTTTGAAGCCTCCTGGTAGAAGGGCCCCACTTTGAGGATCATCAAGTAGCACATCCCTCAAGTCTTATGACAATTGATGACTACCCAGATGAGAAAGAAAAACATCTGGCCAAGCTTAAGAAACAAGCAGAAGCTACAGTGAGGAAATTTAATGAATCCTCAGCTGCTGCCTTCGGTGCTGCAAATTTCTCAGCGGCAGAAACCTCAGGCTCAGAAATTCCTCACACACAGTCTGTGCCATCAAAGCAAAGGGCTCCAAAGCCTCAAGAGAAGTCTGTTCACGCTTCTGTCACAAAACCCTCAGCTCCAAAACCCTCAGTTCTAAAACCCTCATTACCAAAACCTTCAACACCAAAACCATCAGCGCCAAAACCCTCTGCACCAATCTCCTCAGTACCAAAATCGTCAGCTCCACCTCTAAAGCCTCACGAGAAACCAGTACAGAAGCTTGATGAGTCTGTTCAAGGCTCATCAGAAGCCTCACGAGAAACGAGCACCAAAATTGTCAGAAGGCTGGGCCGGTGGGGGACGGCGGGGCGATGCGGGGGTGGGAAGGCGGGGCAGTGAGGGGTGGGAAGGCACGGCGTGGGGGCAGCGGGGCGGGTGCTGGTGCGGGTAGGAGGGTGGGTGGGTGCGTGGGTGGGTGATGGAGAAGACCGAAGAAGTGCGCGGGATGGTGGGGGTGGTGGCTTATTGTTTCATTCGTTAACGAAGATGTTTCGTTAGTAATGAAATTAGGCCGTTGATTAAATGATAGGGTTCAGATTTAAAGTTGGATCTGCCTCTCGTACTTTTAATAGTACAGCTAAAATTCAACACCACTTGTGAAGACTTTGGCAGCTACTGAACGTGCACCTCTGCCCAGCCCCAGCAAAATCATCGCAGTCCCGTCTGCATCAGAGGGAAGTGATGAATATGATGATGAAACCCTGCAAGCCATCATCGGGAACAAGCAAGAAAGGGTAGCACAAGCGTCAGACAGTGCTATTCCTCTGGCCATGGACCCCAAGGTCCTCCTAGACTACATCAATATATGGTATGAGGACCCAAACACTCCCATTGATGATTTGAAACTTCCTCCTGGCATTAGTCACATGGTGGCCACCTTCATAAATGAAGCCAAGTGGAAAGAACATCAGGCCAGGCAGGCAAAGGTTGCAAAGGCCAAAAAGGAGAAATTCCTCAGGCAGAATCTCCTCAAGCTGACTCCTGATACACTGGTGTCAACCCAGGCAGAGCTGCAAGTATTGACTGACAAGTATGATAAGTTGTCAGATCGCAAAAGCATCAAGCGCAATTTCATCAAGCTAGCCACAAGTGTTGTTGATGACTACAACAAGAGAACCGCACCACCAGCACCAACTCCTCAGCCCCTGGTTGAGCAGCCAGCAGATGCATCTCCTCATGAGGAGGAAACTCTTCAAGCTGAGGAAGAACACCAAGAGCGCCGTGTTGATGAACCGGCCATTGTATAAATCATCACCGAGACTGCAACTGATGAAATTGCAACCACTGATGAGACTGCTCCTGATCCAGCTGCTTCATCAAAGCAGGCTAATGACTCAGTTCCAGCTGGTTCCTCACTACCAGCTGAAGAATCTGCAGAAAAAACACCTTCACCTAAAGCTTCAAAGGTGAAGAAGATAATTCCGTCTGCATCAGCCGTGAAGAAAACAAGGGCTGCTGAAAAGGAAGCAAAGAAGAGAAAAGCCTCCTCAGCAATAGAAGAGACAGAGGCAAAGCGCCTCAAAGAAACTGAAGAAACTGCTCCTCTGGATCCAGTGCCTCTAAATGTCGCCCCTTCATATGAGATGGTCGTCATTGATGACCCAGCTACACGGGCAGATGAGGAAATGAAGGATGTCGCATCTGAGGAACACACTGATGAGGAAATCCAGATTGATGACAGTCCTCAACCCCTTATTCCTCAGACAGATACTGCTCAAGCATCAGTTGCAGCAGCTGATGAAACTGCTTCTGCCACAAAGCCAGCTGAAGAAAAACAAGCTGAGGAAAATGCACATTCTGAGAAAACTCCTCATTATGAACAGGCTGACCCAACTCCTTAGACTGAGAAAGAAGCAGAAATTCTTCAGCCTGAAGCTCAGCCAGAGCAAGCATCATCTCCCCAGCAAGAAGTATCAGCTGATGAAATTCCTCAACTTGAGGAAAATGCTGAAGAAAATGTACCCGCCCAAGACAATGAATTCATTGTGCTCAACCCAGAGACTTCCATGGTTGTCTCCTCCCCCATTCCTCAGCAAAATCTTAAGCCAGTTCAGCGCCAACCATTCTCCAAGCATCCAAAGTTTCAGAAAGAAGATTTCTTTGAAGAACGCATGTATTTCATCGGAGAGAACCCTTATGACAAGCCTCAAATGAGGCATCTGAAGTTTTGGACAAGGACTCGGATGAACTACTATTCCTCGGTGCTTTGTGGACGCAACAAGATATTCCAACACAGGCACATTCCTCATGTTGAGCTTGAAGCAATATCCTGCCTGGAACCAGTCCTCAATGTACTCCATGATGCAGGTTTGCTTCCCATGTGCTCAGACATATCAGACTGGAATAGCGAGCTCATTCTTCAGTTCTATGCCACTCTGCACATATCTGGCAACGCTGATGACATCAACACTTGGGTGTTTGACTAGATGTCCCAAGATACTCACTACAAAGCTCCTGCTTCTGAACTCCTCAGAGAACTACCCGTACCAATTCCCTCAGATGGGGCAGTGAAGCTTTATGGTGAGCGTGAGCTGCCAAATGGAATGATGGAACTCCTCATGAAGCCTTTGGCTGCAGGAAAACCCTCAAGAACCACATTCCTCGTCCATGAGCTCAAGCACACACCCCGGTCTGTCTACAGAATCCTCTGTAGTGTGCTCGCGCCAATCAAAGGCCATGGCGATGAAGAAGATGTTGTAGGCCTCATGAAGAATATCCTCTTCAACATCATTCATGGTATTCCTATCAATATCCATGATTTCTTCTTGAGGAATTTGGCCGACAATGCCATGTGCCCCTATGATCACAAGATTTATGCCCCGTGGATCATGAGATTCATCATGACAAGGACAGGCATCAACTTTCATGCTGATTGTCAAAACCATGTTGGGTATATGCCTCCTATCAGGGTCAACAAGAAGACTTTTGAGCCCATTGAAGGAAAAGGAAAATATGTGATTGAAGAAGGCAGCAGGCCCCTTGATGGCCAGTTTAGAGAGCCAGAAGCATATTCTTCATGGGACGATACTGAGACTCGTCCAGCAAGCCCAGTTCCTCCTCGCGTGCTGAACACCAGAGAGCTCCTCCTTAGTCTTCACCAGAAGTTGGATCGCAACCACAAATGGGTCAAACGCCAGTTTGGTGCCATTCTGAAAACCCTCACTGAAACACAGAACTCTGTGAAGATTAACCATCACTATCTGCATGAGGTTTTCGATCACACCCGGGCTACACTTGCACATCTGAAGACTCAGACTGAGCTTGAAGAAATGGACTTTGAGCGGGACTTTGACTGGTCCTGGCCTCCCAAGAGGAAGTTCAGGCCCATTGCAGTGCCAGACCTTGAAGACAGCTCCTTTTCTTCATTCCGCACCGCTGAATCTGATGAGGAACAACTCAACACAACAACCAGCCCAAGGAAGAAGACTACCCCCAAGAAGCGTCACGGCTCTTCATCAGCCGCCAAGAAATGAAGTCTTCACGGGCGTTCGTCCTCAGTTTATCCCTTTTTGTCACTTGATGACAAAGGGGGAGAAACTCGAGAGTTAGTCTTCAAGCGGGATATTTTTGGGGCTTATAAACTATATTAAGTTACAAACTCTTGGCTCTTCTGAAGTTTTTATGTAATGAGTTGTAACTTAAGCCCGATGGTACTCTGACGCTTTTGAACGTTTTTCTTCGCATGCTTATTCCTCAAAGTTTTAATGCACGCATGCGGGAATTCGTCAGATACCATTTGCCATCATGCATCTTCATTTTCTTCATATGATATGTTATATGTATGCATGATTTACAAGACTCAGGGGGAGATCTCCATGATATAAATCATCAATGTGCATCTGCTATAAAAGCAAAATCCTGAAGGTCTGCACATCTTCAGGGGGAGTCTCTCTGAATCTTGTTTTCAAATTCCTCAAATGAGTATTTACACTTCACATTTTTTATCCCTGTTGAAGACTTAACCTAATTGTCATCAACCACCAAAAAGGGGGAGAATGTAAGTGCATCTAGTGCCCCTTAGTGATTTTGGTGGTTTGAAGACTTATAGGTTAAGTATCTAATGTGTTTGTGAGTATACACAGGATCTATAAGTCATTGAGGAGTTTGAGATATTTGAAGAATATCGACCCCTAAAAATGTGTATCTTCAGTTGAAGAAATTGGTCTGAAGCTGAAGAAATGAATCGCGAGGAATCTGTGATGAAATTGATATTCCTCATGAAGATACTGATATTGAGAAGACCGGTGGTTCCTGAAGAAAATCATTCTGAAGAAATTGAAGCGTGAAGATTTACGTTTGCTGTTTTACTTTCTTCGCATTTGATGAATAGGAACACCATACTGTTAAAGGGGGTCGAAGTAACACTATGGAATGGATTTCCTCATGATGCTCAACCCAAGCCAAATCCTACCAAAAGCCTCAAGTGAGGAATATGAGTGACATCAGGACTCTCACAGTTGAGGGTCCCGACCGTTTCGATAACCACGCCAAGTCACTGGTCTTATCCACTCCAACGGTCATATTATTTAAGGGCATTGGTGTCAAATCATGTCGGGATGCTCCCAGGCTATAAATAGCCACCCCCACAACCATTAGCTGGTTGGCTGCTCCGTTAGAAACTGACACTTGTCATAAGAGCAACCCAAATTCCTTAGAGCCTTCGAGAGTAATTCATCAGTGAGGAAATACACCATCCACCGCAACCACAAACCAAACCTAGTGATTGAGCATCACTGAAGAAGTTGTTCCTGTGTGGGACTGAAGCCTTTTACCTTTGAGGACTGTGCATCCTCCAGACGGTTAGGCGTCATGGTCTAGAACGTTCCAGCAGTTCATTGTGGATCGTCGGGTGACCAAGTTTGTGAGGGTTTGGAAGTCTGCCCTGAAGACTTACCACGAGTGTTGGGCGAGGACTGTGTGTCCTTAGCTCAAGGAGAATACGGTAGGGACTGTGTGTCCCGGGACTGGGTGTCCTTTGGTTTCAATACCAAGCCGCTCTAAACCAGATGTACAACTGTCACAGCAGTTGGAACTGGGTCATCAACGACTCTCTTCTCTGAGAATCGGGTTCTAATTCCTCAACTCTTTACTTTCTCTGTATTATGTGTTGATGACTTTCACTGTGACTGTTTGAAGAATTTGCTGAAGACTTTCTCTGAATTTCCTCAACCCCAAATTCTTCACAATAGTTAATCATCATCTGTACCCTGCGTGCCTGCTTATTGTGTAATCTGTTTTCACATTCTTCACTCTGAAATACTGCTGGTGTGAATGTTTGCACGTCTGATCCTTTACTGTTTCCGTTGTAAGTTAGTCATCAGTGAGGAATTTCCTCAGTGATGAAATTCTAAAAATCTCCTATTCACCCCCCCCCTCTAGTCGATATAACGCACTTTCAACGCCCAACCAAACTATGGTTGATGGGCATGTGTCGCTTGATACGTCAATTTTGCATCATGCTTTCATATTGATATTTATTGGTTTTTGGGATGTTATATTACTTGTGGTGCCATATTTATGCCTTTTCTCGATTATTTTGCAAGGATTATTTCAAGAGGGAGAATTCAGGCAGCTGGAATTCTCGACTCGAAAAGGAGCAAATCCTAGTACAGTTTTCTGCACATCTCCAAATGCCCTGAAAATTTACGTGGATTTTTTCTGGAATATATTAAAAATATTCGGCGAAAGAACTACCGGAGGGGGGCCACCAGGGCCCCACAAGCTTGCCCACCGCCACCACCCCCCTGGTGGCGCAGGGCAGGCTTGTGGGCTGCCTGAAGGCCCACTAGCCCCCCTCTTTTTCTATATGAAGCATCCTGGTCTAGAAAAATCAAGGGGGAGCTTTTTCATGGTTTCGCCACCGCCACGAGGCGGAACTTGAGCAGATCCAATTTAGAGCTCCGGCAGGACGATCCTGCTGGGGAAACTTCCCTCCCGGAGGGGGGAATCGTCGACATCGTCATCACCAACACTCCTCTCGTCGGAGGGGAGGCATCTTCATCAGCACCATCTCCTCTCCAATCCCTAGTTCATCTCTTATAACCAATCTTCGTCTCGCGACTCCGATTGGTACTTGTAAGGTTGCTAGTAGCGTTGATTACTCTTTGTAGTTGATGCTAGTTGGATTACTTGGTGGAAGAGTTGATGTTCAGATCCTTGATGCTATTCATTACACCTCTGATCATGATTATGATTATGTCTTGTGAGTAGTTACTTTTGTTCCTGAGGACATGGGATAAGTATGTTGTATGTTGATATTCATTTGGGATGAGTCATGTTGTATGTTAATAGTAGTCATGTGAATTTGATATTCGTTCGGTATTTTGATATGGTGTATGTTGTTTTTCCTCTAGTGGTGTTATGTGAACGTCGACTACATAACACTTCACCATATTTGGGCCTAGAGGAAGGCATTGGGGAGTAGTAAGTAGATGATGGGTTGCTGGAGTGACAGAAGCTTAAACCCTAGTCTATGCGTTGCTTCGTGAGGGGCTGATTTGGATCCACTAGTTTAATGCTATGGTTAGACATTGTCTCAATTCTTCTTTTGTAGTTGCGGATGCTTGCGAGAGAGGTTAATCATAAGTGGGATGCTTGTCTAAGTAAGGGCAGTACCTAAGCACCGGTCCACCCACATATCCAACTATCGATGTAACGAACGCGAATCATATGAACATGATGAAACTAGCATGATAGAAATTCCCGTGTGTCCTCGGGAGCGTTTTTCCTCCTATAAGACTTTGTTCAGGCTTGTCCCTTGCTGCAAAAGGGATTGGGCCACTTGCTGCACCGTTGCTACTACTTGTTACTTGTTACTCTTTGCTTGCTATGTTTCAACTCGCTACACAATCACTTGTTACCGCTACTTTCAGTGCTTGCAGTTATTACCTTGCTGAAATCCGTTTATCAGAGCCTTCTGCTCCTCGTTGGGTTCGACACTCTTACTTATCGAAAGGACTACGATTGATCCCCTATACTTGTGGGTCATCATCGCTGCGCTATATAAAGAGGTGGGGTGCCAGATGATACATCCATTTTGCATCATGCTTTTACATCAATATTTATTGCATTATGGGATGTTAATACATATTATGGTACAATACTTATGCCTTTTATCTCGTATTTTACACGGTTTACATGAAGAGGGAGAATGCCGGGAGATGGAATTTTGGACCGGAAAAGGAGCAAATCTGAGAGACCTATTCTACACAGCTCCAAAAGTCGTGAAAAGTTACGGAGAATTGTTTTGGAATATATATAAAATATTGGGAGAGAAATACCACAGGGGACCCACAAGGAGGTCACAAGCCACGGGGTGCGGCCTACCCCCTGGGACGCACCCTGCAGGCTTGTGGGCCCCCTGGTAGGCCTGTGGTGCCCATCCTCTGCTATATGAAGGGTTTTGACCTGGAAAAAAAAACCATATCAGAGCTTTTGGGATGAGGCACCGCTCTCTCGAGGCGGAACATTGAGAGAACCAATCTAAAGCTCCAGCGGAGCTATTCCACCGGGGAAACTTCCCTCTCGGAGGGGGAAATCGAGGTCATCGTCATCCCCAACGATCCTATCATCGAGAGGGGGTCAATCTCCATCAACATCTTCATCAGCACCATCTCCTATTCAAACCCTAGTTCATCTCATGTATCCGATCTTTGTCTCAAAACCTCAGATTGGTACGTGTGGGTTGCTGGTAGTGTTGATTACTACTTGTAGTTGATGCTAGTTGGTTTATCTGGTGGAAGGTTATAGGTTCAAATACTTAATGATTATTAATACTCCTCTAATTATGAACATGAATATTCTTTGTGAGTAGTTATGTTTGTTCCTGAGGACATGGGATAAGTCTTGTTATAAGTAATCATGTGAATTTGGTATTCGTTCGATATTTTGATAAGATGTATGTTGTCTCTCCTCTAGTCGTGTCATGTGAACGTTGACTACATGACAATTAACCATTATTTGGGCCTAGGGGAAGACATTGGGAAGTAATAAGTAGATGATGGGTTGCTACAGTGACTAAAGCTTAAACCCTAGTTTATGCGTTGCTTCGTAAGGGGCTGATTTGGATCCATATGTTCCATGCTATGGTTAGATTTACTTTAATTCTTCTTCCATAGTTGCAAATGCTTGCGAGAGAGGTTAATCATAAGTGGGATGCTTGTCCAAGTAAGGTCTACACACAAGCACCGGTCCACCCATATATCAAATTATCAAAGTAACGAACGTGAATCATATGAGCATGATGAAAACTAGCTTGACATAAATTCCCATGTGTCCTCGGGAGCGCTTTTCTTTATATAAGAGTTTGTTCAGGCTTGTCCTTTTCTACAAAAAGGATTGGGCCACCTTGTTGCACTATTGTTACATTTGTTACTTGCTACTCGTTACGAATTACCTTTTCACAAAACTATTTGTTACCGGTAATTTCAGTCCTTGCACAGAATACCTTACTCAAAACCGCTTGTCATTTCCTTCTGCTCCTCGTTGGGTTCAACACTCTTACCTATCAAAAGGACTACGATAAATCCCCTACACTTGTTGGTCATCAAGACACTTTTCTTTTTCCATTCCCAGGGAGTGAAGCGCCTTTGGTGAGTGGAACTTGGTAAGGAAAAATTATGTAGTGTGCTGAAATTTACTGTCACTTGTCACTATGGAAAATAATCCTTTGAGGGGCTTGTTCGAGGTATCTTCACCCCGACCGGAAGCACAAAGAGATGCTCCTCAACCTGCCGCACCTACTGAATATATATATTATGAAATTCCTTCGGGTATGATAGAAAAACTGCTTGCTAATCCTTATGCAGGAGATGGAACACTACATCCAGATTTGCATCTAAGCTATGTGGATGAAGTTTGTGGATTATTTAAGCTTGTAGGTCTGCCCGGGCATGATGTCAAGAAGAAGCTCTTTCCTTTATCTTTGAAGCAAAAGGCGTTGACATGGTATAGGCTATGTGATGATATTGGATCATGGAATTACAACCGATTGAAATTGGAATTTCATCAGAAGTTTTATCCTATGCATCTGGTTCATCGTGATTGGAATTATATTGATAATTTTTTGCCTCGTGAAGAAGAAAGAATCGCTTATTGGAAAGAATTAAATGCAAGTCTGAATATTGGGAACTCGACGAAGGTAATGAGTCGGGTATAAGACTTAAGTTTGATTGTGTTAAATCCTTTATAAACACTGATGCTTTTCGTGATTTTAGCAGTAAATATGGACTTGACTCTGAGGTAGTAGCTTAATTCTATGAATCGTTTTCTACTCATGTTGATCTCCCCAAGGAGAAGTGGTTTAAATATGATCCTACCATTGAAGTAAAATTGGTTGAACCTATTAAAGTTGAAGAAGAAACTATTCTTTATAATTGCGATCCTGTTATTCCTACTCCTTATATTGAGAAACCACCCTTTCCTGTTAGGATAAAGGAACATGCAAAAGCTTCAACTGTGGTTCATAAGAGTTGTACTAGAACACCTATACCGACTGAACAAATTAAAGTTGAACCAAATATTGCTATGGTTAAAGATGTCTTGGTTGATAATATTGATGGGCATGTCATTCATTTCTGTGATGAAGCTGCTAGAATTGCTAGACCTGATACTAAAGGTAAACATAGACCTATTGTTGGCGTACCTGTTGTTTCTGTTAAAATAGGGGATCATTGTTATCATGGCTTATATGATGTGGGTGCTAGTGTGAGTGCAATTCCCTTTACCATATACCAAGAAATTATGAATGATATTGCACTAGCCGAATTAGAGGAAATTGATGTTATCATCAAGCTTGCTAATAGAGATACTATTGCACCAATTGGGATTGTTAGAGATGTTGAAGTCTTGTGTGGGAAAATAAAGTATCCTATTGATATTCTTGTTCTTGGTTCCCCACAAGATGATTTTTGTCCCATTATATTCGATAGACCCTTCTTGAATACTGTTAATGCTAAGATTGATTGTGAAAAAGAAACGATTATTGTAAGTTTTGGGGATGCATCCCATGAATTCAGTTTCTCTAAATTTCGTAGACAACCCCATGATAAAGAATTGCCTAGTAAAGATGAAATGATTGGTCTCGCTTCTATCGCTGTGCCTCCTACCGATCCCTTAGAACAATATTTGCTAGACCATGAAAATGATATGCATATGAATGAGAGGAATGAAATAGATAAGATTTTCTTCGATCAGCAGCCTATTCTGAAACACAACCTACCCGTTGAAATACTCGGGGATCCTCCTCCACCTAAGGTTGATCCCGTGTTTGATCTTAAACAATTACATGATACTCTGAAGTATGCTTATCTTGATGAAAAGGAGATATATCCTATTATTATTAGTGCTTACCTTTCAGAGCATGAAGAAAAGAGATTATTGAAAACTCTCAGGAAGCACCGTGCCGCTATTGGATATACTCTTGATGATCTTAAGGGCATTAGTCCCTCTCTATGTCGGCACAAAATCAATATGGAGCCTGATGCTAAACCAATTGTTGATCACCAACGATGATTAAATCGTAAAATGAAGGAAGTAGCAAGAAATGAAATACTAAAGCTTCTAGAGGCAGGTATAATTTATCATATTGCTGATAGTAGATGGGTTAGTCCCGTTCATTGTGTCCCTAAAAAGGGAGGTATTACTGTTGTTCCTAATGATAAAGATGAATTGATCCCACAAACAATTGTTAAAGGATATAGAATGGTAATTTATTTTAGGAAATTAAATAAGGCTACTAGAAAGATCATTACCCTCTACCTTTTATTGATCAAATGCTAGAAAGATTATCCAAACATACACATTTTTTGCTTTCTAGTTGGTTATTCTGGCTTCTCTCAAATATGTGTACCAAAAGAGGATCACGAGAAGACCACTTTTACTTGCCCTTTCGATAACTTCGCTTATAGACGTATGCCTTTCGGTTTATGCAATGCACCTTCTACCTTTCAAAGATGTATGATGGCTATATTCTATGAATTTTGTGAAAAGATTGTTGAGGTTTTCATGGATAATTTTTTCGTTTACGAAACTTCTTTTGATGATTGCTTGAGCAACCTTGATCGAGTTTTGCAGAGATGTGAAGAAACTAATCTTGTCTTAAATTGGGAGAAGTGTCATTTTATGATTAATGAAGGCATTGTCTTGGGACACAAAATCTCCGAAAGAGGTATTGAAGTTGATAAAGCTAAAGTTGATGCCATTGAAAAAATGTCGTGTCCAACAGCTATCAAAGGTATAAGAAGTTTGCTTGGTCATATTGGTTTCTATAAGAGATTTATTAAAGACTTCTCTAAGATTTCTAAGCCTCTCACTAATCTTTTGCGAAAGTATGTTCCATTCTTTTTTTTGTGATGATTGTGTAGAACCATTTGAAATTCTTAAGAGAGCCTTGATCACTTGAGTTGTTCTTCAACCACCTGATTGGAACCTATCCTTTGAAATTATGTGTGATGCTAGTGATTATGTTGTTGGTGTTGTTCTAGGGCAAAGAGTTGATGAGAAATAAAATGTCATCCATTACTCTAGCAAAACTCTAGACACCGCTCAAAGAAACTACGCTACCACTGAAAAGGAATTTTTAGCAGCTATGTTTGCTTGCGATAAGTTTGGACCTTATATTGTTGATTCCAAAGTAATTTTTCACACTGATCACGCTGCTATTAAGTACCTTATGGAAAGGAAAGATGCTAAACCTAGACTTGTTAGATGGGTTCTTCTGCTACAAGAATTTGATCTGCATATTATTGATAGAAAGGGCGTTGATAGCCCCATAGCAGATAACTTGTCTAGATTAGAGAATGGTCTTGATGACCGACTAGCTATTGATGATAGCTTTCCTGATGAACAATTAGCTGTCATAAATGCTTTATTTCAATGCTCCTTGGTATACTGATTATGCTAACTGCATTGTTGCTAAATTTATACCGCCTAGTTTCACATACCAACCAAAGAAAAAGTTCTTCTATGATTTAAGACATTACTTTTGGAACTATCCACGCCTTTATAAAGAAGGAGTATACGATATTATTAGACGTTGTGTACCTGGGCATGAACAGGGACAGATCCTACCCAAGTGTCACTCCGAGGCCTAGGACATCACGTTGGAGATAGAACTACACACAACGTATTACAATCTCGTTTCTATTGGCCTGCTCTCTTCAAGGATACTCGTAAGTTTGTCTTGTCTTGTGATGAATGTCAAAGAAATGGTAATATTAGTAGACGTCAGGAAATGCCTATCAATTACTCTCTAGTTATTGAACCATTTGATATTTGGGGTATTTATTATATGGGACCTTTTGCGAAGTCCAACGGGTATACTGATACTCTAGTTGATGTGGATTATGTTACTAAGTGGGTAGAAGATATTCCAACTAGTAGTGCTGATCATAACACTTCTATTAAAATGCTGAAAGAATTTATTTTCCCTAGATTTGCGGTCCCTGGATATTTAATGACTGATGGTGGTTCATGATACGTCTCCAACGTATCTATAATTTTTGATGGTTCCATGATATTATCTTGTCAAACTTTGAATTTTTGTATGGCTTTTATATCTTTTTTGGGACTAACTTATTAACTCAGTGCCAAGTGCCAGTTCCTGTTTTTCCGTGTTTTGACCCTTTTCATAGGAGAATTTTAAACGGTGTCCAAACGGAATAAAACTTCCAAAAAGATTTTTTTTCTGCAACAGAAGATACGCAGGGGACGTGAGAACCAAGGCAGAGGCCACTAGGGGAGGCCACAAGCCCCCTAGGCGCGGCCAGGGGGGCCGCGCCTACCAGGCTTGTGGGCCCCCTGTGGCTCGTTTGCCCTACCTCTTCCGCCTATAAATTCCCGAAAAATCCAAAACTGCGCGAGAGATCCATGAAAATACTTTTCCGCCGCCGCAAGCTTCTGTCTCCGCAAGATCCCATCTGGGGCACGTTCTGGTGCCCTACCGGAGGGGGATTCGGATACGGAGGGCTTCTTCATCAACACCATGGCCTCTCTGATGATGCGTGAGTAGTTCACCATAGACCTTCGGGTCCATAGCTAGTAGCTAGATGGCTTCTTCTCTCTCTTGGATCTTCAATACAAAGTTCTCCATGATCTTCATGGAGATCTATCTGATGTAATCTTCTTTTGCGGTGTGTTTGTCGAGATCCGATGAATTGTGGATTTATGATCAGATTATCTATGAATCTTATTTGAGTTTCTTCTGATCTCTTATATGCATGATTTCATATTCTTGTAATTCTCTTCGAGTTGTGAGTTTTGTTTGGCCAACTTGATCTATGATTCTTGCAATGGGAGAAGTGCTTGGTTTTGGGTTCATACCGTACGGTGACCTCACCCAGTGACAGAAGGGGTAGCAAGGCACGCATCGTGTTGTTGCCATCAAGGGTAAAAAGATGGGGTTTACATCATTGGTTTGAGTTTATCCCTCTACATCATGTCATCTTGCTTAAGGCGTTACTCTGTTCGTCATGAATTCAATACACTAGATGCATGCTGGATAGCGATCGATGTGTGGAGTAATAGTAGTAGATGCAAAAAGTATCGGTCTACTTGTCTCGGACGTGATGCCTATATGTATGATCATTGTCTTAGATATCGTCATGACTTTGCGTGGTTCTATCAATTGCTCGACAGTAATTTGTTCACCCACCGTAATATTTGCTATTTTGAGAGAAGCCTCTAGTGAACACTATGGCCCCCGGGTCTACTTCACATCATATTTTCAGCCTTACACTTTTACTTCGTTCCACTTTCCGCCTTCAGATCTCACTTTGCAATCAATCTTGAAGGGATTTACAACCCCTTTATAGCGTTGGGTGCAAGCTTGTTTGTGTTTGCGTAGGTACTCTGGACACTTGGCTTGATTCTCCTATTGTATTGATACCTTGGTTCTCAAACTAAGATAATTACTTACTGCTACTGTGCTGCATCACCCTTTGCTCTTCAAGGGAAAAACCAACGCAAGCTCAAGAGGGAGCAGAAGGATTTGTGGTGCCGTTGCCGAGGAGGATCAAGTCAAGAATAGTCTCCCATCAATGTGTCAATCTCTGGCCCCGGGGATTATTCTAGGTGAAGCTCATCCAAGTAAGTGTCGCAAACTCATCTCTTGCATTTACTTTTTTTGCCTCTCGCTTTCCTCTCCCCCACTTCTGAAAAACAAAAATTTACAAAAATATTTGCCTTTTTCGTTCGCCCTTTTCTTTCGCTTGCTTTCTGCCTGCTTGAGTGGGATAGTCTACATGTCCTCATGGCTAGACCCACCGCTTCGAACGATACTCCTGAGAACGAAGTTCTCAATTTCAAACAAAATGAGGAAGAAAACTTAAAGGATGCTTGGTATAGGATTGGCAATGATCGGTGTAGATCTACTCATAAGCAATCTACTACCGTCCTGCTTCGCAGCTTTTATGTGGGTATTTCCCCTTGGAATAGGTATGTTCTTGACACCATCGTAGGTGTAAATTTCTTGGGTAGCCATACCGTTGATTCTTACGAAGCTTTAATAAATTTGGTAGGCTCACCCCCACTCATGGTTAATGGAACTACCTTAACTCTGGAACATGTGATGCATAGGCTGGATATCATTGAAAATAAAGTTGCTACGATGGAACTCATTGAGAAATTGGATAAAAAGATCCATAATAAAATCACTCAGTACATATCCAAGGTGGGAATGGCTTTGAAAAATTTAAAGTAGAAGGAACCCATAGTTAACGAAAAACTAGGTCATGATTCCGTTAGGATTGGCAAACTAGAGGATGTTATAACCAACTTGGATTCCGCTTTTGCCGCTCTGCAGAACACCCCAAATTTTGCCCATAATAAGGCCACCAAGTCTGTTTTTGTTCCTAAAAATAGTGGTGAACCATCTAGTAAGAGAGATGAAGACCTTAAGATGATGAGTGATCACTCTACTTATGCTTTGATCACCAAAGACGACGATACATGATTCTATCGCCTTATGCCTAGCTAAGGGCGTTAAACAATAGCGCTTGTTGGGAGGCAACCCAATGAATTTATCTTTTTCTTTCTGTTTTATTGCGTCCACACCATCATAATTCGGTTACGATTGTGTCTTTTTTGTGTTTCTTTTTGTGTTTGAGCCAAGCAAAACCTTAAAGATTAGTTTGGTGATAGTTGTTTGATCCTGTTGGAAAAACACAAAAACTTTTCGCTCACGAAATTATTTTTCATTTTATCCAGAAAGATATTTTGAGTTGATTCGTTTTGCTACTGGTTGATATGCCTTTTTCCCAGGCTTCCATAAGTTTTCGGAATTTTTGAGCTACTAGAAGTATACGAAGTATACAGATTGCTACAGACTGGTATGTTTTTAACAGATTCTGTTTTTTGTTGTGTTGGTTGCTTGTTTTGATGAAAGTATGGAGAGTATCGGGGGGTACTAGCCATGGAAAAGTGACAATAAAGTAAACTAACACCAATATAAATAGAAATCAAGTTTTCTACAATACCTCAAGAGGTGGTAGTTTGTTTTCTTGTGTGAATGATATCACGAGTTTCTGTTTAAGTTTTGTGTTGTGAAGTTTTCAAGTTTTGGGTGATGTTCTCATGGACAAAGGTATAAAGAGTGGAAAGATCTCAAGCTTGGGGATGCCCAAGGCATCCCAAGCCAAATTCAAGGGCACCAAAAAGCCTAAGCTTGGGGATGCCCCGGGAAGGCATCCCCTCTTTCGTCTTCAATCCATCGGTAACATTACTTGGAGTTATATTTTTATTCACCACATGATATGTGTTTTTCTTGGAGCGTCTTGTATCGTAGGAGTATTTTCTTTTTGTTTTGTCACAATCATCCTTGATGCACACCTTTTGAGAGAGACATGCACTCATCGTGAATTTTCTAGAATACTCATTGTGCTTCACTTATATCTTTTGAGCTAGACAATTTTGCTCTATGTGCTTCACTTAGATCTTTTAGAGCATGGCGGTGCGTAACTTGGTAGTTGGCTTGTTCTATGAAAGTAGCCCCAAAGGTGATATGTACCCAAAGAAGATACAATAAAACTTCCATCTTCATGTGCATTGAGTAGAAAGAGAAGTTTGATTCCTCTCAATTATTTTTGAGACGTGGATTTGTTAATATTAAGAGTTACGTTAGTAGGGTGTTGTGAATCTAGAAATACTTATGTTGAAGTTAGCGATTTCCGTAACATGTATGTATGGTGAACCGCTATGTTAGGAAGTCGGAGCATAATTGATCTACTGATTGTCATCCTTTGTGTTGTGGTCGGGATCGCGCGATGGTTTACACCTACCAACCCTCCCCCTAGGAGTATGCGTTTAGCACTTTGTTTCGATTACTAATAAAAACTTCCGCAACAAGTCTGTGAGTTCTTCATGACTAATGTGAGTCCATGGTATAGATGTACTTTCAACTTCCAGCATTGCTAGCCTCTCTAGTACCACGCAATTTTCGCCGGTACACAAACCCACCATATGCCTTCCTCAAAACAGCAACCATACCTACCTACTGTGGCATTTTCATAGCCATTCCGAGATATATTGCCATGCACCTCCCACTGTTCCGTCTCATGACTTGTGATGTCACTCTCATATTGCCATTGCATGATCGTAAGATAGCTAGCGAGATGTTTCAACGTCATACGCCAAGCTAGATCGTTGCACATCCTGGTACACTGCCGGAGGCATTTCTTATAGAGTCATCATCGTTATAAGCTTTGAGATGTGAGTAAATAAAAGTGTGATGATCATCATTATTAGAGCATTGTCCCATGTGAGGAAATAAAAAAAAGAGGCGAAAGTTTCCCACACAAAAAAAAGAGATATGGAAAGAGGCCAAAGAGCCCAAACAAAAAAAATTAAAGAGAGAAAAAGAGAGAAGGGACAATGCTACTATCTCTTTCCACACTTGTGCTTCATATTAGCACCATGTTCTTCATGATTGAGAGCCTCTCATTTTGTCACCACCATATGGGAATCTTTATTATATAACTTGGCTTGTATATTCCAATGATGGGCTTTCTCAAAATTGCCCTAGGTCTTCATGCGTAAGCAAGTTGGATGCACACCCACTAGTTCTCCTTTTGAGCTTTCACATACTTATAGCTCTAGTGCATCCTTTGTATAGCAATCCCTACTCATTCACATTGATATCTATTAATGGTCATCTCCATAGTCCTTTGATACGCCGAGTCAATGTGACCATCTCCTCCTTTTTGTCTCACAACCTCCACCACACAATATTCCACCATAGTGCTATATCCATGGCTCACACTCATGTATTGCGTGAGAGTTGAAAAAGGTTTGAGAAAGTAAGAGTGCAAAAACAATTACTTGGCCAATACCGGGGTTGTGCATGATTTAAGTTAGTTGTGTGGGGATGATGGAGCATAGCCAGACTATATGGTTTTGTAGGGATAACTTTCTTTGGCCTTGTTATTTCGAAAGTTCATGATTACCTTGCTAGTTTGCTTGAAGTATTATTGTTTTCATGTCAATAGAAAACTATTGTTTTGACTCTTAGGAATCTGAACATTCAAGTCACATCAAAGAAGTTACAAAGGACAACTATCCCAGGTAGCATTCCACATCAAAAATTCAGTCTTTATCACTTCCCAACTCGAGGATGAGCAGGAGTTAAGCTTTGGGATGCTTGATACGTCTCCAACGTATCTATAATTTTTTATGGTTCCATGCTATTATCTTGTCAAACTTTGGACGTTTTGTATGCCTTTCATATCTTTTTTGGGACTAACTTATTAACTCAGTGCCAAGTGTCAGTTCCTATTTTTTCCGTATTTTTGACCCTTTTCAAAGGAGAATTTTAAACGGTGTCCAAACGGAATAAATTTCCAAAATGATTTTTTCTCGAACAGAAGATACGCAGGGGACGTGAGAACCAAGGCAGAGGCCACCAGGGGAGGCCGCAAGCCCCCTAGGCGCGGCCAGGGGCCCGCGACTAGCAGGCTTGTGTGCCCCCTGTGGCTCGTCTACCCTAACTCTGCCGCCAATAAATTCCCGAAAAATCCAAAACTGCGCAAGAGATCCACGAAAATAATTTTACGCCGCCGCAAGCTTCTGTCTCCGCAAGATCCCATCTGGGGCACGTTCTGGTGCCCTGCCGGAGGGGGATTCGGATACGGAAGGCTTCTTCATCAACACCATGGCTTCTCCGATGATGTGTGAGTAGTTCACCATAGACCTTTGGGTCCATAGCTAGTAGCTAGATGGCTTACTCTCTCTCTTCGATCTTCAATACAAAGTTCTCCATGATCTTCATGGAGATCTATCCGATGTAATCTTCTTTTGCGGTGTGTTTGTCGAGATCCGATGAATTGTGGATTTATGATCAGATTATCTACGAATCTTATTTGAGTTTCTTCTGATCTTTTATATGCATGATTTCATATCCTTGTAATTCTCTTCGAGTTGTGGGTTTTGTTTGGCCAACTTGATCTATAATTCTTGCAATGGGAGAAGTGCTTGGTTTTGGGTTCATACCGTGCGTTGACCTCACCCAGTGACATAAGGGGTAGCGAGGCACGCATCATGTTGTTTCCATCAAGGGTAAAAACATGGGGTTTACATCATTGGTTTGAGTTTATCCCTCTACATCATGTCATCTTGCTTAAGGCGTTACTCTATTCGTCATGAACTCAATACACTAGATGCAAGCTGGATAGCGGTCGATGTGTGGAGTAATAGTAGTAGATGCAGAAAGTATCGGTCTACTTGTCTCGGACGTGATGCCTATATGTATGATCATTGTCTTAGATATCGTCATGACTTTGCGCGGTTCTATCAATTGCTCGACAGTAATTTGTTCACCCACCATAATATTTGCTATTTTGAGAGAAGCCTCTAGTGAACACTATGGTCCCCGGGTCTACTTCACATCACATTTTCAGCCTTACACTTTTACTTCGTTGCACTTTCCGCTTTCAGATCTCACTTTGCAATCAATGTTGAAGGGATTGACAACCCCTTTATATCGTTGGGTGCAAGCTTGTTTGTGTTTGCGCAGGTACTCTGGACACTTGGCTTGATTCTCCTACTGGATTGATACCTTGGTTCTCAAACTGACGGAAATACTTACTGCTACTGTGCTGCATCACCCTTTCCTCTTCAAGGGAAAAACCAACGCAAGCTCAAGAGGCAACAGTTCACACTTTATTCATGGTGATTTCCGTAAATTGCTTGCTAGGTATGATGTTAATCATAGAATTGCATCGCCTTATCATCCTCAGTCTAGTGGGCAAGTAGAATTGAGCAACAGAGAAATTAAATTGATCTTGCAAAAGGCCGTTGATAGATCTAGAAAGAATTGGTCTAAGAAACTTGACCATGCATTATGGGCTTATAGAACCGCTTACAAAAACTCTATGGGTATGTCTCCTTATAAAATGGTTTATGGTAAAGCATGTCACTTACCTCTAGGTCTAGAACATAAAGCTTATTGGGCAATTAAAGAGCTTAACTATGATTTCAAACTTGTTGGTGAAAAGAGGTTATTTGACATTAGCTCACTTGATGAATGAAGAACCCAGGCCTATGAGAATGCTAAGTTGTTTAAAGAAAAAGGTTAAGAGATGCCATGATAGAAGGATACAAAAAGCATGAATTCAATGTAGGTGATCATGCTATACAACTCTCGTTTAAGATTTTTTGCGGGAAAACTTCTCTCTAAATGGGAAGGACCTTGCATTATCGAGGAAGTATATTGTTCCGGTGCCATCAAGATCAAAAACGCCGAAGGCACAAATCCGAAAGTGGTGAATGGATAAAGAATCAAACATTATATCTCAGGTACTCCCATAAAAGTTGAAACTAATATTAGCAATACCATAACTCCGAAAGAATACATTAGGGAGACCTATCAGAACGTTTCAGACTCAAAAAAGAAATAGGTATGTGTTACGGTAAGCAAACCGACTCCAAAACTTTTCCAATGGCAATTTTTATCAGTTTTGGAATATCTAAAAAATTAGGAAGATTTAAAGCAATCCGAAGAGTGCACGAGGAGGCGAGAAGCCAGGAGGGCGCGGCCTATCCCATTAGGCACGCCTTGTAGACTTGTGGCCACCCCGTGCACCATCCGGACTCTGTTTTCTTGTGGAATACTCCTTCGGGTTGGCAAAAATTCGTTATATAATCTCCCAAAGGTTTTGACCCTCGTATCACGACAATATCTCCTGTTTTCGTTTTGAGCTATTTCTGCAACAGATTTGGAGCAAGATGTCTTTGCAAGAGTCGGTCGGGGAGAACCATGCCTTTCACCTAACATCGGGGGTCGCGGCATTCAGCAAATCCAACCACTTCCGGCATGCCATGGAGGAAAAGATGGAGGCTGACTTGGAAAGGATAGATGCTATGGAGGACAACCAAGAAGTTACATCTCGTTTACAACCTGAAGACGTGTTGGAAGAACTTCAGAGCTCAGCAATTCCGAATTCGGTTATCCCTCCCAATGCTAAATTTCTTACTTATGAAAATATGAAAAAGAGTGTTGCCTTTTCTCCCGTAGAAATGGAACATCCATGGGTTATGGGAGCTCTAACCGTCACTGGAAAACGTCGCAAGGAAATAATGGATCTCAGACGGCGAAATAATAAGCTTGAGGAGGAGAATCACATTCTGAGGGGCATCATTGCTAAGAATATAAAACCACCACCGCTGAAGAAAGACAACTAAACACATGGGTATGGGCACTCCCCTTGGCTTGTGCCAAGCTTGGTGGAGGTGACATGGTATCGCATCATCATCACACCTTTTACTTTCTTCGTTTTTCTTCGTTCAGTCCTTTTGCTTATATCTTGGTCTAGTAGAATAAAGTTTTAGTGTGATCTAGTTTTGAGTTTTTCTTTATGTTCCACCTATGTAAGCAAGCCCGGGAGTTATATAATAAAGTGTAGTTTTGAGTCGAGGGCTTTGCTTGCTTGCTATGATCTTGAGAAAGAAGTATAGAAAGAAGTATAGAATAAAATCAAAAGAGCATACATAATGATCTTATGGGGAGTGATGACTTCACGTATAAAAAGTATGTCGATTGAAATTTGTTGTGAGTTGAGAAACAAAGCTATTGGTCATTCTTGCAATTATAAGGAAGTAATAAAGAAAGAGAGGTTCACATATAAATATATTATCTTGGACATCTTTTATGATTGTGAGCACTCATTCAAATATTATATGTTAAGAAATTGATGTTTGACAAGGAAGACAACATAATGAGTTATGTTTGCTTATTTCCGAATAGAAGTTATATGGTTGCAGATCCTTCAACATGTGTCGCTTGCTTCCAGCTCATATTAGCCAAAAACTTCTGCACCAAGTAGAGATACTACTTGTGCATCCAAAAACCTTTAATCCAATTCTGCCTTGAGAGTCCACCATACCTACATATGGATTGGGAAAGATCCTTCAAGTAAGTTGTCATCGGTGCAAGCAATAAAAGTTCCTCTTTAAATATGTGTGATTTATTAGTGCGAGGAAAATAAACTTTATACGAACTTGTGATATAGAAGAAATAAAAGTGATAGGTTGCATAATAAAGTTCTTTATCACAAGGGGCAATAGAAACTGACTTTCTTTTGCATTAAGGGATTGCGCATCCAACTACAAAAGTGCATGAAAACCTCTGCTTCCCTCTATGAAGGGCCTATCTGTTACTTTTACTTTCTAGTACTTACCTTTATGAAAGACTCGTGGTGATCTTCACCATTTCCTTTATTTTGCCTTTATCTTTTGCGAAGCGTCATGTGTTGGGTAATGATCTATACAAATATATCCACTCGGATGTGGGTGGTCATGAGTTATTATGGTTGACATTACCCTTGAGGTAAATAGTTGGGAGGCAAACTTATAAGCCCATATCTTTCTCTGTGTCCGATTGATGCTTTGACCTCATAGGTACCTCGTGAGTGTTAGCAATTATGAAAGACCATAAGATGATTGAGTATGTGGATTTTCTTTACAAACTCTTATATTCACTCTTTCCTACTTTGCGATTAATTGGAATTGCTTCAATGACTGAAATCATAGTTTGTTAGTTCTCAATAGAGTTCTTGATTCATATTTTGCCTTGTGAATGAATTGTTAATCTAGCATAAGATATTCCATGTCAATATGTGTTGCTATTCTAAAATATAACCATGATGTCTTCATGTCCGTATTTTATTTTATCGCCACCTCTATCTCTAATCATGTGGCATATTTATCGATCTTAGCTTTCGCTTGAGAACAAGTGAGGTCTAAGCTTGGGGGAGTTCATACGTCCATTTTGTATCATGCTTTTATATCAATATTTTTTTCATTATGGGCTGTTAATACACATTATGGTACGATAGTTATGCATTTTCTCTCTTATTTTACAAGGTTTAGATGAAAAGGTTGAATGCCGGCAGATCTGAGAGACCTCTTCTACACAGCTCCAAAAGTCCTGAAAAGTTACGTAGAATTGTTTTGGAATATATAAAATATATTGGGCGAAAGAAATACGAGAGGGGCGCACTAGGAGGACACAAGCTAGGGGGTGCAGCCTACCCCCCAAGCCGCGGCCTGTAGGCTTGTGGGCCCCCTGGCAGGCCTCCTGTGCCCATCTTCTGCTATATGAAGGGTTTTGACCTACAAAAAATCATATCAAAGCTTTCGGGATGAGGCGCCGCCGTCTTGAGGTGGAACTTCGACATAACCAATCTAGAGCTCCGACAGAGCTATTTCACCGGGGAAACTTCTCTCCCGGAGGGGGAAATCAAAGCCATCGTCATCACCAAGGATCCTCTCATTGAGAGGGGGTCAATCTCCATCAACATCTTCATCAGAACCATCTCCTCTCAAAACCTCAGATCGGTACGTGTGGGTTACTAGTAGTGTCGATTACTCCTTGTAGTTGATGCTAGTTGGTTTATTTGGTGGAAGATTATATGTTCAGATTCTCACTGATTATTAATACTCCTCTGATGATGAACATGAATATGCTTTGTGAGTAGTTACGTTTGCCCGAGGACATCGGATAAATCTTGTTATAAGTAATCATGTGAATTTGGTATTCGTTCGATATTTTGATATATGTATGCTGTCTCTCCTCTAGTGGTGTCATGTGAACTTCGGTTGCATGAAACTTCACCATTATTTGGGCCTAGGGGAAGGCATTGGGAAGTAATAAGTAGATGATGGGTTTCTAGAGTGACTGAAGCTTAAACCCTTGTTTATGTGTTGCTTTGTAAGGGGCTAATTTGGATCTATATGTTTCATGCTATGGTTAGATTTACCTTCATTCTTCTTTTGTAGTTACGGATGCTTGCGAGAGAGGTTAATCATAAGTGGGATTCTTGTCCAAGTAAGAGCAACACCCAAGCATTGGTCAACCCACATATCAAATTATCTCTCCCTAATAATAAAGCACGTCGTGCTTTTGTCATCCGTCGCGTCTGTCATGGCATTTTTGCATAAAAGCCCCTGACGTTTTGTGTGTTCAACTGGCACTACAAATTTAAGTGGAAAAAACGTTTTGCTTTGACAGAAACACCCCTCCCTGCGGTCAGCACCTTATCCACACGCGCCGATCCGGTGGCCAGAGGTGGATGGCTGCCGGGCACGCGCCACCGTCGGCGTCCACGATGGAGGAGCCAATGAAGGGGTGATGCGTCGTGGCGGGCGTCTGCGCCGCCCGATCCCAAGAATGGGCCGAGCCGTCATGGTGGGTGTGCGTTTGCGCCGCCCGAGCGCAGGAGTGAAGAATGGGCCAAGGCGTCGCGGCGGAGGCCGTTAAGGCGGCCGGCATGCTCGCTTGGGGCGCGGGACCAAGCACGGCAACACCGATAGTGCCATCATGGGGCTCAAGATGGACACACTGCTTGGGCGGCACAGCGACAGGAGGGCCCTCCTCACGGACCGCGTGCTGTCGGTGATGCTTTAACGGGCCTCTGGCACCACCGCCGCCGGCTGAGCCTCGCCATCCACGAGGACATGCGGGCACCACCGTCGTTCCTCAGCCTTAGCTTGAGCGTCCTCGCTGCCACCGGTGACGAATACAGGCAACCTAAGAATTGACGGTGACAGTATCGAAAACCTACGTACAATTGATTTCCTTCAAATTGATACCAGCAATATTTAAGCATCACTTTCTAGCATTGAGAGCTTAATTATCCCCAATGCAACCAGTCCATCTGAGCATGCAAAGGTATCATGCGTGTGCCTAGAATTAGTGCTTTATTTTCTTAGAATCTGTGTTCATACATGAGACAGTTGTATTATAATTTAGAAAGATCTGAATTAGGCCATTAATTTTCCTTAGTTATTTCCACACTAACATAGTTTATAACTTATTGATGTTTCCATGGTTTTTTTTTATCCAGAGTTGATTTGAGATGTACATATTGAAGAACAATAGAGATTTTAAGCCATTAGGCCAGGTTCTGAATTGCCATGGCATCGTCAGCATGTCAGTGTGTTGACGACGTCGATAGTCCGGATTTGGAGGTAACTCTGCTTGGTACCATCTGAAATTCTAATAACAGTGAGAATTAATTACTCTCATTATCCCTTGTCCCTTCATGAAAAATGCACAAGGTGAACACCAATGTGCGGGGTAACCATGTTTGTTTCAAGACCAATAAGACCTGATCTTTTGAGCTGTTGGATGTCATGTGGTCGAGTTTAGGTATTATTACTTCTTGAATTTAGAGTATAATTGATGTGTTTATGTGGGATACTGATATGGTTCTCTTTCTGGATTTCGGATCAATTCAGGAGTCATTTTGTACAGCAGAAACTTGAAACATCTTCTACTGAAGAGAAGAACATGATTTTTTCCAGAAATACTTCCTCAAGCATGAAGAAGAGTCCGTCTGAGATTTCTTTTGGCTCGGTTGGGTTGTTCAGGCTGAGGCGACACCAGCTACGGACATTATGTATGAAACAAATAGCTCTTTCACTGGCTATGTTAGGATGGACTATGGGCTGGAAGGAAGCCGCAGAGTCCAGTCGAGTCGGAAGTCTGAACGAATTGTCCAGTAGTGTGTAAGTGATTGCAATATGAATTTAAAATTGAGAAAATGATGTGTTATTAGTAAAATCATTACAGCTACCATGGATTCAAACCAATAACTGTGCTTACTTACTTCTATGTTGCAAAGTCACAGTGGTGCACCTCAGCGAATAAAGTAGGAATAATTCATTCCCCACCTGTTTGTTTATTATTGATCATTGTTGCTTCATATGTTTACTCTCATCCAACTAATATATTTACTGACTTTTTAAATGTTGGACTATTTATTATTTATCTTTTGGGGCTTTCCTGTGAACGCAAGATGAATTTCGAAGAGTTCAATTTAATGTCAGTGCAGTTTCTTCCCTGGAAGAGAAAAGAGAGAATTGGTGCATCTTTTATGTTGTCTATGCTTTTTTTCTATTTTTATTTTTCAAAATTCTAATGAATTTTTTGTTTAGTAGGAAAGCCTTGAGATATTTTTTGCCCGGTGCAACGCACGGGCATTTGTACTAGTCGAACTAACGAACGCAAATCATATGAGCATGATGAAAACTAGCTTGACATAAATTCACATCTGTCCTCGGGAGCGCTTTCCTTTATATAAGAGTTTGTTCAGGCTTGTCCTTTTCTACAAAAAGGATTGGGCCACCTTGCTGCACCATTGTTACATTTGTTACTTGCTACTCGTTACGAATTAACTTATCACAAAACTATCTGTTACCGATAATTTCAGTGCTTGCAGAGAATACCTTACTGAAAACCGCTTGTCATTTGCTTCTACTCCTCGTTGGGTTTGACACTCTTACTTATCAAAAAGACTACGATAGATCCCCTACACTTGGTCATCACCAGACGCACACTCTATGAGGTTTACTGTGCGCCACAGCCCCCACCAACAATCCCTACCGATCTAGGGTTAGAGTAGGCCTATGGGAATCACCGCCGCCGCCACCACTTCGCTCACTGTTTGTCGTTGTCACCGTCGCCATCCACCATGGCGTCACGTTGAGGATCCTCGAGCCAAGGAGAAGGTATAACCCATCTCCTACTCCCTACTACCGCATATCTTCAACCCATCCAATCCACATGATCTATCAATGGTTTTAGAGCCAGGTTGGCTATGATTGTTCAGTAGTAGAGAAAGAAATGATCGTCCCTTCCTCGAAGAACCGTTGAAGGGGAGAGAAAAATAAACAAGAAAAACAGATTTTCACCAGAGAAGGGCCTTGCGCCCGCTGACAAAGAGAGTCGCCGCAAGGCCACACCTGTTCCTCTTGATCTGGATGGGCATTGGCAAGCCGAGCTGTTGGGACGAAGAACCACCACGAGAGGGGCAAAGAGCATGGTCGCCAAGCTTCTCGATGTCGGCGCTCTTACCGCAATGTGGACACGCATGCTGCGAGGGGGATGGCAATGGCGGCTCCACTGGAAGCTCCGTCGCCGTCGGGATCGAGACAGAGGAGGAGCGAGCGGTGAAGAAACACAAAAAAGGAAGAGAAAAGGGGGAAGGGAAGGTGGTTCGCGATGGCGTGGTGGATCTCGAAGCCGTCGCTGGCGGTCGGAGAAGACCCGCCGGTGGCCTAGACACTCTGTCGAGCGGAGAGAGCAGCAGAGGCACGAGCGGGGGAATGGGCTGGGGTTTCCCCCCACAGCGGTGTGCGTTATTTTTGACTGGCCGATCCAATCGTGCGGCCCTTGGATAGGAGCTTGACCGCATCAGATGGTCGGGAGCGAGCGGCTACCCTCCACGGGCCACGAATGGGCAAGAGGGGGCATGGTTGGGTCGGCTTCGGCACATAGAGACCCTCGTGGCGCGCACAGCATGCTGTGGGACATTTTCTTGTGTTGTTAGCTACACGCGCTGGGCAAAGGTCGGGCTGCGCTATTGTTTTAGTCTTAGAAAATGGAAACATTTTTGAAAAATAAATAGAAAAAATTTCTGAAAAGTTTCTAGTGTTATTAGATCTAGAAAATAGAAAATGACAGAAATAAAAGCTTTTGAAAAATAAAGTGCACGAATTTTTTATTCATGTTTTTCTGCTACAAATAAATATAAATGCTCTTTTAAAAGTAAATAAAAGTTTAAAGTGAAATTAATTTTTATGAGCATGTTAAAGAAATTATTGAAATAATTATGATTCTGTTATTTTATGAACAACGTTTAATAACATGATCATGGTTTGTTATTATTCTAAAAGGTGCGTTTATTTCTACTTTTCCCAACGGTGATATATATTTAATTGCGTAAACGGTTGTATGTTTTAATTTTTACCAACTTTGGATTACTACATGCAATTTTTGTTACGATCTCGTTTCATTGTGGTTTCCAGGAGGGTTTTACTTGATGAGCTACATCAAGGAGATTCCAACCCTTAGTGGTGAAAAAAGATAGTCGATATTGCCTTTCTCTATGCTGAGGTGGACTGGGTTGTGGATACTCCACAGTCGGTTAGACCTACACAGCCAGTTAGAGAGGCAACTGATGATGATGCTCATGGGACAAAAAGAGGAAGGATTATGCTCCACTAGATATGTCATATTCCCTCGACAACCAAAAGTTGCACACCGCCAACAAAAAGTGTATGGCCTTCAAGAACACAATTGAGAACACCATTGAAAGGGATCCAGATGGACCTAGAGGGGAGTGAATAGGTACAGTTACAAATTTTATCGGTTCCTTAGCAATTTTAGGCAATAATGCAGAATATGAAATGAGCCTAACAATTGCAAGGGTGAAGGGATATAATAAAGCACAAGTTATTAATCAAAGTACTAGCAACAAGTAGGAAGTTAAGGTTGGGGATAACCGCAACTCCGAGAGTCAAGGATGTATCCCGATGTTCACTTCCTTGGAGGGAAGTTATGTCATTGTTTAGAGAGGTGGATGTTACCACGAAGGCTCACCCTATTCTCTACTTGAGACAACACCACGAAGGTGTTTCTCAACCACTAGTGGTAAGCCTTTGAGGTGGCTTCCAAACCCTCACAAACTTTCCAGGGAAAATCACAAAGGTTTGATTCCTCTCTAAAGAACTCCTACGCCTAGGAATCTCCAACTTCCAAGAGTAACAAGATCAGCGGGACTTCTCAAAAACTTGCTCAAATCACAAATAGCTTGGGTTGAGAGGAGCAGAGGGAGACGATCTATCTTTTGATTGGAACAACACTCAAAGGGGCTCACAAATGCTCTTGGGATCTAGAATTTGGTGTAAGCAAATGGGAGTGAGAGAGAAAGATATTATTAGAGTGTTTCAGCTGTGTTTCACCACCCCACTCGAGGTGGGGGAAGACTATATATAGTGGTGGTAGAAAATTGACCGTTGGAGCCACTTATGTTGTCCAGTTGCCGGACATCCGGCAGTTCACGGTCGTTCGGCCACCCATGAAGGGTCGGATGTCCGACGGTGGTTGGTCGTCCGAAGATGCACACGGCATCTGATTACCACAGTATTTTGTGGAGAGGTAACCAGCATACGGTCGTCCGAAGACAAAGAAGATATTAGGTCAGCATCAGGTGAAAAAGTAAACAACGCATGGACATCCAAAGGGCATCGGCTGTCTGGGCGCGGTCGCCCGAAATGGTCGGAAGTCCAACATTTTGGATGTGCTGGGTGGCAACAGAATTCCTATGGTACCCGGACGCCAGGTGCTCACACGACCGGAGGGGGCGGAAGTCCGACATTTTATATCTGTTGGCTGGCTCAGGATTTCCGCACAGCGTCAGCCATCCGGGGTACGGACATTCGAGAACCACCGCACGACCGGACAGTAGCACATCAACCAGGAAGATAGAGAGAGGAATTTCTAGTAGTTTTGAGCAAGTTTCTCACGAGTCTCAGTGATCCCCTCTTAATAGTGCGTGGTCCCTACACTCAAGAAAGACAAATAAAATGATAGACCACATCGTCTTGTTTCTTCGTTCTTGAGCCTCCTGGACAAATTAGTCATGATCCATCCAGAAACTCTCATGGGAACAAAACCTCAGATACACTCAATTAAGATGGTTAGTTTCCTATATGTGCGTTGTCAGCAACATCAAAATATGATTAAGGGCATCATTGCACTTTCAATCTCCCCCTTTTTGGTAGTTGATGACAACATACATATAGCTCTCAAAAAAGTAAAGTAGACATATGTAGTGTCGTGGGTATAAGTCTGACAGTAGATGTGTAGGGTACGAAAGGATGGGCAGAGCCTTAGCTACGGCGAGGTTGTGTGAGTTTAGGCCCCTCTACGGTGGAGGTAAAAGCCCTATGTCTCAGTGCTCTTGGGAGCTTAGTGTCGAGTGGAATATAGGATTACGGTAAATGCCAACCCATGCACCAGTGTGGAAGGGCGGCTTATATAGAGTGCGCTGCCCTTCATAATGGCCCGGTGGACAGGGGTGGAATAGTGGCGAATAAATGTCTACGTTACAGGTAACGTATGCCTTAAATGCTAATAATGGTGTATGAAAATGTATGACCGTGGCCCTCGTGGGAGGTTACGATGTACAGAGTGGAATTCAGTTGGTACTTTAAATACGCTCTAAATGCTCGTCACCGACTGCATGATGGGGGAGTCCTTAGTTCAGTCAGAACTGTCTAAGGGCCTTGTCCTTTATGAAGGGTAGTCCTTGGGTAGGACCTATAGGGCAGGCCTATGACCCTACTCTGGGACTATAACCCCATCATTAGTCCCCGAATGGATCGGGGTTGGAATGATGAAGTGATGACTGAAGTTGCCTCGATCCATTTTATCTTCTCAACCAGTGATCTGAGTGAATATACTAGTGAAACGAACCGTCAGGGACCGAGTGCTTCCGTGGAATCTTTCAATGTGACCGGTTAAACTGACAGCGGCGAATTTTCTGGGATCCTCAAATTTCGGTTGCCGCGCGCTCAGCGGGGATGTCGACATTGCCATCGAGTAGTTTCTGCCGCCTCGATTACCGCGCCTTTATCTTCTCCACTAACATCGCAGCAGCCGGTCGGGGAGATAAGATTTCGGGGCCACCTGTTAGAGACCCAGTCGGAAGCTTATTTAAGCCCCTCCGGCGGGGATTTCTTGTTGCGCTGGTCTTGTTCCTCATATTCATCTCGCTCGTCCCGTAGCTCCCTGCGCGCTCCAAGCCTCCTCCTTCCTCTCCTCCTCTTCGAATCTGTTGCCTTCACCATGACGAAGGGGCAGACCAGCAAACTCGAGTCGCAGAAGAAGAAGAAGAAGAAGGGGGCGGCCCCTGCTCAGCGGCGACAGCGGGCACTGCCGGCGGGTTGGATCCAGGGGGACTTCCTCCCCTCCACGGTGACGGCGGACGACTTGCTGGAGCTAGTGGAGCACGGCATGACCGCCAACAAGTCGTGGAGGCTGCCGGCGGAGGGCGAGACGGAGACGGCACCGCAGGAGGGGGAACGCATCCTGCTGCTCAGCCACGTGTTCAGGGGCTTCTCCTAGCCTCCCCACCGCTTCTTCCTAGGTATTATGAATCACTTCGGGGCGCAGCTCCATCATTTTCCTCCGAACGCGATAGCCCATCTTGCCGCATTCATCACCCTTTGCGAGTGCTTTATTGGATGTCCCCCCCACTGGGGGCTCTTTAAGTACATCTTCTCCACTAGGTCCCAAACTGTCAAAAAGCTTAGCCAGTCGGACGATAAAACCCATCTCCTCCAGCTCTGCGGGGGCTTAGGCTTCCAGAAGAAACTGAAGAGTAGCTACCCCCCTCTCCAGTTGTCCGAGTCTGTTAGGAACTGGTAGTCGACCTGGTTCTATTGCCAGGACATCACTTGTCCAAATGTTGCGACTGGGTTGCCACCTTTTAGCCTAGACCGTCCGGCTCCTCCCAGGCAGCTTGCACTCTCAAAGGTTGAAAAGATCCAGATCCAACCTCTGGTCGACGCGTTGATAGCTGTCGTCCGCAAGGGAGTCACCAGCACGGATTTGCTGGAGACTTTTCTGGGTCGACGCATCCAGCCGCTGCAAGCGCGACACCACACCATGTGGCACTACACGGGGCCTGAGGATTCCACTCGGACTCATCCAAAATGTGTGACCGGGGAGGTTGTGACAGCGTGGGTCCGCGGCATCACAGGCGCATGCGACAACCCCCGAGGAGCCCGGCGGGTGAAGCCCTTCCGCACCGATAATCCTCCTCCGAATGAGGTGAGCACATCTTGTCGAGTGCTTTCAATCTTCTTAGATTTATCGCTTTGCTTGTACCGCCGCCTGACGTCTGACGTTGCCGACTGTGTTTTGTGCAGGAGTGGACCAACTGGTATTCTCCCGTCTCGAACGGGAATCCAGCTGAGGAAGAGGAGGGCAGCGTGGATAGCGTCGAGTACGTCTCCGACCATGGGGAGACGGAGGAGGAGACTGAAGAGGAGGAGGGGGAGGTTGGGAGCAGAGCTCGCCACCTCCACCATCAGAGCATCGAACTAAGCACCGTCACGAACCCGCGACTCCGCCGGCTCCTCTAGCGGCCCCGAGTGCTCCGCGAGCTCCTCCCGTGGCTCCGAGTGCTCGGAGCTTGAAGAGGACCAGGGACGCTGCTGCCGAGCACACGGACCAACCGTCCAAGGTGGCCAAACCGAGTGGGCCTAAGCCTCGGAAAGCTTTGCCTCGGATGAGGATCGCTGTTCGAGTCGCCTGAGCGTAAGTGTCTTGTTCTCTCATCCTCTTACAGTATCTGATTGAACTCATGCTTATCGGTCGAGTGGATTTTACTCGACAGAGCTGCTACCTCCGCCACCTCTCTGCCGCGCGAGGACGATGATCCCATGGATACGGATAACACTACCACATCCCAGAAAGGTACGTTGTCACGACTCCGAGAGTTTGTATTATTGTTTCGCGAGTGTTGTCTTTAATCTTGCCCTTTTTCTGTAATCTCATGTTGTTCAGTCGGGCTTCCTTCGGAGGTGATTCATCTGGAGGACGACGACCAAAGGGGGTTAGGGCCAGCTTCGGCGCCTGTCCTTGAGGTTGTCCCATCTGCTGCTGCTCCCACCATGGATGCGCCGCCGACCGAGACGATGCCGCCGACTGAGACGGTGCCACTCGCGGCGAAATCGACTGGAGCGGAGCTTGAGATGCCCAAGGAGTCTTCTGTCGTGTAGAGTCCGTCGACCGTTCAATATGACGCCCGACACCTCCCGGAAGACCGGGTGGGGGCCGCCAAGGAGGCTATGGTGCTGGTGGAGCTGATGGTGGGTGACACCAAGGGAGCGTATGACTCCATCGCGTCTTTGTACAAGAAAAGCTTGGAACTCCGGGACGATATCCGAGTAAGTGCGCTAGTAAGTGTTTACTTTCCTCTTGTTACCTACTAGGGGTTTAAGTGATATACTCGGTACAGTAGGCTTATTTTGCAGTGGGTTCACTCTGAGTGAACCCAGTGGGTGTAGTCCCCGAGACTTCTGTCGAGTTCTTGCACCGGCAGTTGTCTTTATATGCATTTTCCATGACCTGATCAGATCAGAGCTGATCTGGCCGAATGGTACCAGTGGGGGCACTCCGAGTGCACCCACTGGGTGTAGTCCCCGAGAGTAGTGTTACTCAGGTCGGGTAATAGTAGTCTCATAGGTTTGTCTATTTGTCATGTAGCTCAATAGGGCCGACCTGTTCGAGCTTCGTGCCAGTGAGGTCACTCTTAGTGAACCCACTAGGTGTAGTCCCCGAGACCGCTGTCGATTGCTTGCATCGGCAGGGTATGAAGAACTTTGATCTTTGATTGTTTTCCTTGTTGAATGTGTCTGATCTTCCCTTTGCGCTTATTTGGCACAAGACTTGCGAAATGGGATCCGCGTACAATGCTTTGAAGGCTGAAAAGATTCAGCTTGCTGCGGACTTGGAGGCGGCTGTGAATGACCTAGCTGGTGTGAAGGGGGCTCTTGCTGACCGAGAGAGGTCTTTGGAGGAGTCCCGGGAGACCAACAACGCATTGGTAGCCGAAATTGAAAAATTGAAGAGTCAAAGAACCGAACGGATGAGTCAGCTGAAGTTGATGAACAATCGGTGCATGGCGCAGGAGAAGTACGTCAGCGATTGGGCAAGGAAGATGGTTGCATTGCTCGGTGGTAAGCTTTTTGCCGAGTGCTTCTTGACTTTGTAGTTCATTCTGCGCTTACTTTCTGCTTGTCTTTTCTTTGCAGATTTTTGTCTGGACGCTGAGGCTGAAGCAGCCGCCATTGAGCGGTCGGTTGTTCCGAATGTTCCACTCGGCGACGAAGCCAATCGGGACTTGCTCCGAGCGCATATTCGCCTTGGTAGAGTGGGACCTTTCATTGGCCACCTGAGAGAAGTCATCGGCCAGATCGACAAGGAGCTGTGGCCCGAAGACGATTCCCGACGAGAAATAGAAAGGTTGATGACTCGGCTGGAGGACGTCCCGAACAGAGTGCAGGCATGGAAGAAGTCTGCCGCTCGTTGTGGTGCGGACGTGGCGCTATCGCTGGTCCGAGTGCACTGCAAGGAAGCTCGCGAAGAAAAGCTGAAGACGTTGGAGGTCGCCAACACCAAGAAGCTTCGATTCAAAGATTTCATGGAGACCTTCCTCGAGACAGTCACTCGCATCGCAGACGGGATCGACCTTGACACCTTTGTGGAGCCTACCAGTCCCGGTGCCAGTCCCGGTGACGCTTGAAAAACTTTACCTCGATATGCCGAGTGGTATCTGTATCAAACTTTGGCCACTGCTGTTGGCCGTTACATTCGTGGTTCGGTGTGGATAAGCTTGACCCATACCGAGCCGACTGATCGTAGATCCAACTTTGAATTCGAATCGAATATTTTGCTCTTCTTTCGCTAAGTTTTTTTGACACGATTCTGGCTCGTGGTTTTTGTTTGGCGTTTCCTGGTGAAGCCAATGGCAAACATGCGGAGCATGTAATTGTCAGTTGTCTTCACATCTACATGAGCCTCAACGAGGGTCTGCTAAGCCTCCGAGTGGATCTCGAGGATGCACTCGAAGGAAGCTTTTTACTTAGGTGATTCTGGATTGCAGTTAAGTCCCCGAGCACGGCTTTTAGCGCGCACTCGGAGCGAGTTGTTACTCATGTAGTTGTCAGTTGTCTTCACATCCACATGAGCCTCAATGAGGGTCTGCTAATCCTCCGAGTGGATCTCAAGGATACACTCGAAGGAATATTTTTACTTAGGCGATTCTGGATCGCAGCTAAGTCCCCGAGTGCGGTTTTTAGCGTGCACTCGGAGCGAGTTTGTACTTAGGCGATTCTGGGTCGCAGCTAAGTCCCCGAGTGCGGCTGTAAGCTCGCACTCGGAGCGAGTTGTTACTCATGTAGTTGTCAGTTGTCTTCACATCCACATGAGCCTCAATGAGGGTCTGCTAATCCTCCGAGTGGATCTCGAGGATACACTTCGAAGGAAGCTTTTTTACTTAGGCGATTCTGGATCGCAGCTAAGTCCCAGAGTGCGGTTTTTAGCGCGCACTCGGAGCGAGTTTGTACTTAGGCGATTCTGGGTCGTAGCTAAGTCCCCGAGTGCGGCTGTAAGCTCGCACTCAGAGCAAGTTGTTACTCATGTAGTTGTCAGTTGTCTTCACATCCACATGAGCCTCAATGAGGGTCTGCCAATCCTCCGAGTGGATCTCGAGGATACACTCGAAGGAAGCTTTTTACTTAGGCGATTCTGGATCGCAGCTAAGTCCCCGAGTGCGACTTCTAGTGCACACTCAGAGGGAGTTTTTTACTTAGGCGACTCTGGGTCGCAGCAAAGTCCCCGAGTGCGACTTTTGGTGCACACTCGAAGAGAGAGTTTTTTACTTAGGCAACTCTGGGTCGCAGCTAAGTCCCCGAGTGCGAATTTTAGTGCACACTCGGAGAGAGAGTTTTTTACTTAGGCGACTCTGGGTCGCGGCTAAGTCCCTGAGTGCGACTTTTAGTGCACACTCGGAGAGAGTTTTTTAGACCGGAGTCTGCAAACGCGGAAGAGTTTTGAACCTGCAAGAAATCAATCTGCTTTGTATTACTTCAATGATACTTGTTCTTTACATTGTGTCCGTCGGCGCTCATGTGTAGAAGCGTTTCAGGAGATCTCCATTCCATGCTCGCGGCTCATCCGTTTGCCTGTCGAGGTTGTAGAGTCGATATGCTCCGTTGTTCAGCACCTTAGAGATGATGAAGGGTCCTTCCCAGGCGGGAGCCAACTTGTGAGGTCTCTGCTGATCCACTCGGATCACCAGGTCACCTGCTTGGAATGTGCGACTCCTGACGTGTCGCGCGTGAAAATGCCGCAGATCTTGTTGATAAATTGTTGAGCGAGTCAGTGACATCTCACGCTCTTCTTCTAGAAGATCCACTCCGTCTTGCCTGGCTTGTTCTGCTTCAGCTTTGGAGAAGAGTTCAACTTGTGGAGAGTTGTGAAGCAAGTCACTGGGAAGGACCGCCTCTGCTCCATAAACGAGGAAGAACGGGGATCGCCCTGTAGATCTATTTGGAGTTGTGCGGAGGCCACACAACACCGAAGGCAGCTCGGTGACCCATGCGCCGGCGGCATGTCCAACTTCTCGCATGAGTCGAGGCTTCAACCCTTGAAGAATAAGTCCATTCGCCCGCTCTGCTTGCCCGTTTGTTTGGGAGTGCGCCACAGATGCAAAATCCACTCGGATACCTTGGCCAGTGCAAAAACCTTTGAATCTGTCCGAGTCAAAGTTTGTGCCATTGTTGGTGATTATGTTGTGCGGAACCCCAAATCTGGCGATGATGTCTCTGACAAATTTGATGGCCGTAAGGGCGTCAAGCTTCTTGATGGGCTTGGCTTCAATCCACTTGGTGAACTTGTCGACTCCTACCAGCAGATGAGTGAATCCCCCTTGGCCTGTTCTGAATGGTACGACTGTATCTAATCCCCACACGCGAACGGCCAAACAAGAGGGATTGTCTTCAGCGCAGATGTTGGCTTGTGGGACTTGTTCGAATAGAATTGACAGCCTTCGCATCGGTCGACCATATCTTTTTCCATTTCATTCGCTTGCAACCAGAAGAAACCAGCTCTGAATGCTTTGGCGACGATTGCTCTTGAGGAGGCATGATGGCTGCAGGTTCCCGAGTGAATTTCTTCCAAGATTAACTGTCCCACCTCAGGGGAGATGCACCGCTGAAGGACGCCTGAAACACTTTCCTTGTACAACTGGCCATCAATGACGGTGAAGGACTTTGACCTGCGGACGATCTGCCTCGCTTGGACTTCGTCTTCTCGTAATTCCTGCCTCAGGATGTACGCAATGAACAGCATAGTCCAATCGGGGATGAGAGCAAGAATCTCCATGATCAAATCAACCACAGCAGGGACCTCGACTTCAGTCGGATCTGTTGAGCTCTTCGGTTGGACTGGTTCCTCTATGAAAGGATCTTCTTTTACTGAGGGAAGGTGTAGATGCTCGAGGCAGACATCACTCGGGACTGGTCTCCGAGTGGATCCAAGTTTTGCCAATTCATCAGCTGCTTGGTTTTTCAGTCGCGGAACATGGTGAAGTTCCATACCTTCAAACTTATTCTCGAGCTTCCTTACCGCGTTGCAGTATGCAGTCATGGTGGGGTTCCTTACATCCCACTCCTTCATCACTTGATTAACCACCAAATCCGAATCGCCATATACCAACAGGCGACGGACGCCGAGTGTGATGGCCATGCGCAGTCTATAAAGGAGAGCTTCATACTCTGCCTCATTGTTGGAGGCATGTTTGGATCATCCATATATGCCTCCACATTTCGACCGATCTGGTCAAGGAGGCATGTTTGGATCATGCACATAAAAGTTGCTCCTGCATTCTTCAAACCGAATGGAATAGTGATGTAGCGGAAGCACCCGAATGGGGTGATGAAGGCTGTTTTTAATTCATCGGGACCATACAGACGGATCTGATGATAGCCCGAGTAGGCATCAAGGAATGATAAACGCTCGCAACCCGCAGTCGAATCAACAATTTGATCAATGCAGGGGAGAGGGAAATGATCTTTCGGGCAGACCTTATTGAGATGCTTGAAGTCGATGCACATACGGAGAGACTTGTCCTTCTTGGGCACCATGACAACATTGGCGAGCCACTCAGAGTGGTGCACCTTGCGAATGAAGTTGGCTGCCAAAAGTCTAGCCACCTCCTCTCCGATTGCCTTCCTCTTGTGCGCGGCGGAGCGACGCAGGCGTTCTCGGACGGGCCGAGCAGCAGGATCCACATGCAGTCGGTGCTCAGTCAACTCCCTGGGTACACCTGGCATGTCAGCGGGCTTCCATGCAAAAATGTCCCAGTTCTCACAGAGGAATTGGATGAGCTCAGCTTCCTATTTTTGATTTAGGGTGGTGGAGATGTTCGTCGGGGCGGCGGTGTCGTTAGTCGAGTGGATGCTGACTTTCTTCGTGTCTCCCGCCGACTGGAATGCGGACTCCGAAGCTGGCTTCTTCGAACGCATCAAGTCAGTGGGGTCGACTCTCTTCTTGTACTCATCCAGCTCGAGGATAGCCATCTGCTGATCGGCAATCCTCGACCCCTGCTGCAGACACTCCTCAGCCCGCTGCCGATTGCTTGTGACCGTGATCACACCTTTGGGACCCGCCATCTTCAGCTTCAGATACACGTAACATGGACGGGCCATGAAACGCGCATACGCCAGACGGCCCAGAATCGCATGGTATGCACTCTCGAAGTCCACCACCTCGAATGTCAGCTTTTCCTTGCGGAAGTTCTTGTTGGAGCCGAAAACGACGTCCAACGCGATCTGGCCGAGTGACTTGGCCTTTCTTCCAGGGACGACTCCGTGGAACTGCATGCTGCTCTCGCTAAGTTTGTACATCGGAATGCCCATCCCCTTGAGAGTGTCGGCGTACATTATGTTCAAGCCACTGCCGCCTTCCATGAGGACTTTGCGTAGTTAGACTCCTTCCACCACTGGGTAAACGACCAGAGCCTGCCTCCCTGGGGTGGGCACGTGTGCTGGATGGTCCAACTGATCAAAGGTGATCGCAGTCTGAGACCATTTGAGGAACGTGGGGTTGGCTGGGGTTGCCATGTTCACCTCCCTGTTCACCAGCTTCAGTCGAATCTTGCTTTCCACGTCAGCAAAAATCATCAATGTTGCATGGACTTGGGGGAACGGATCCTCCTTGTCCTCATCATCCTGTTCATTGTCCTTTTCACTCGGCTGCCCTTCGCCGAACCCTTGGATCAGGAGGCGGCATTGCCGAGTGGTGTGCTTCGGGAATATGGCGTTGCCTTCTTCGTCCATCTTCGTGTGGATTGGACATGGATGATCCAGGATGGAGTTTCCGAATTGTTTCTTCTTGGGGGTGTACTGAGCTTTCCCCTTGCCCTTGAACTTGGCATTTGTAACGGTTGCTGCCTCTGCCTGCGGAGTGGATGGAGCTTTCTGCTTCTGCTTCCGATTAATGTTCCCATCTCCATTGGCGACTGCCTTATGCTTGCCGCTATGTATGCGGTCTTCCTCTTCGCCATTTGCATAGCATGCGGCTATCTCCATCATCTTACTCATGGAGATGTTGCCTGTCCGACCGAATTTCAGGTACAGGTCCCTGTACCGCACACCTGCCTTGAAGGCGCAGACTGCTTGATGCTCCGTGACGTTCTCCACCGTGTGGTAGAGGGTCGTCCAGCGCTGGATGAAATCGCGCAGGGGCTCATTCTGCTTCTGGACACAGTGCTGGAGCTCCACGAGACCAGCAAGGCGCTTGCACGTGTCCTCGAAGGTCCTGATGAAGACTCGGGACAGATCTGCCCAGCTGTAGATGCTTGACGGAGCCAACTGGTTCAGCCACACTCGTGCCGAGCCGTCGAGCATCAGGGGGATATGCTTCATGGCGACCTGGTCATCTCCGCCCCCGATCTGGACCGCCACTCTGTAGTCGTCTAGCCACGTTTCTGGCTTGGACTCTCCTATGAACTTGCTGATTCCCGTCGCCAATCAGAAGTTGGGAGGGATGTCAGCTGAACGGATGGCCCGACTGAAGCACTCGGGACCAGAGACGATGGTCCTGCTTCCACTCGTACGGTCTCTATCGTGACCATCACGGTGGGCTCGGCTCCTGTCGACCTTCCTCTGGGCGATGTACCTTCTTGCGTCGGGCCTTGGATCATACATGTCACCGACTGAACGCCGATCATCGTGATGTCGGGGCCCGTAAGGCCCACCCCGCGGAGGGGTGCGTGAACGGCGACGATCTTCAGGATTCATGGAACGGCTGCCCTCTTTGCGTCGCTGATGAGAGTCGGGGCTGAAAACCGACCGATGCGTGCTCGCGTGAACAGAACTGCTGTGGATCCTGTTGTGTGACTGGGAGACCGCCGAATTCTGCTGCTGCGCCATGTGCAACAGGGCACGGATCTGCTCGATCCCTCTACCAGCCTCTGAATCAGTCGGTTGGAGGGAATCGGCTATCTTGGCAGCGGCAGCCAGGTTGAGGACGGGTGTGCGGAACACCTCAACATTGCTCTGACGAGTGCGTCGACTGGCAGAACGGTGGTGTTGACAGCGAGCGCCGGATGATTCGCCGACCTCGTGCTCGTTCCAACCAGTCCGGTGGGGACTTTCATGGGAATCGGCGATGAGAACTTCGGCCACAGGCCCGTGACCCAAGTACTCGGAAGGTAACTCAGTCAGAACTGAGTCCAAGCACTGGGACGGCGGCGCGACCACAACCGACTCAAGGACCACCACTTGAGAGGACGCGTTCTGTCGCGCCTGGGCGTGTCGCACCCAATAATGGAGCCGCGGATGGCGGGACCGCTTGTTGCGGCGCGTGACGGGAGCGAAGATCGACACCGGGGCCGATTGCTGGAGAAGAAGGACGCCGCGGGCACCGGCACGGAAGTGCATAGCCCCACGACTAGGGAGCGCCTCGACGTCGAGAGGCGCATCCCGAAGCCATGTCGAATCATCGACGATGAAGGAGAGTGCGCCGAAGAGGATCTCACGACCCATGCACAAATCTCCGCCGGACGACATGATGAAAAGATGAAGTTGCAAACTCGCCGGAAGTCGCTTAGACGCCTGCCCCACGGTGGGCGCCAACTGTCGTGGGTATAAGTCTGACAGTAGATGTGTAGGGTACGAAAGGATGGGCAGAGCCTTAGCTACGGTGAGGTTGTATGAGTTCATGCCCCTCTATGGTGGAGGTAAAAGCCCTACGTCTCAGTGCTCTTGGGAGCTTAGTGTCGAGTGGAATATAGGATTACGGTAAATGCCAACCCCTGCACCAGTGGGGAAGGGCGGCTTATATAGAGGGCGCTGCCCTTCATAATGACCCGGTGGACAGGGGTGGAATAGTGACGAATAAATGTCTACGTTACAGGTAACGTATGCCTTAAATGCTAATAATGGTGTATGAAAACGTATGACCGTTGCCCTCCTGGGAGGTTACGATGTACAGAGTGGAATTCAGTCGGTACGTTACATACGCTCTGAATGCTCGTCCCCGACTGGATGATGGGGGAGTCCTTAGTTCAGTCGGAACTGTCTAAGGGCCTTGTCCTTTATGAAGGGTAGTCCTTGGGTAGGACCTATAGGGCAGGCCTGTGACCCTACCCTGGGACTATAACCCCATCATGTAGCTTAGGAGAGGTTTGTAATGGAGCTCCCCCTGATTATATGCATGGTAAAATAATTATGGTCGGGAGCTCCCCCTTACTTGATAATGAGTGCATCGAAGATATCATATGGATCAATAAAATAGCATTATAACAAATCATCATATGGATCAATAAAATAGCATCATAACATATCATAATAGTTTAGCATAACATGATAACACATCATCCATAAGTAGCATTACATGATAACACATCACAATAGTCCAGCATACTCTATCATCCATACATTAAGGGTAACAAGTCGAATGCTAAGATAATGTCCTCCCCCTTTGGCATCAAGTACCGAAAAAGGGAACGACCAGGTCATGCCACCACACACTCAGAGACCACTTTCATCATCATCATCCCCATGGGTGCCACTGCCACCTCCCTCGTCAAGGAAATCAGCCCACTCAGGACCAGAGGGAAAACCGAAGTCGGAAGGAGGAGCAGGGGGAAGAGCCTCATTGTCACTCCCATCAGTTGCTCCCGAGCCTCTGAGACGAGCCTTGAGGGCATTCTTAGAGGAGATCATGCGAGTGACCACATCGTGGTTTTGCGAGCACTGAAAGGTGAAAGCCTTCATTATGGCAGAATGTGCTTTCCCAAGAAAACTAGGAAAGCGACCGAAGGAGAGAGAGCTAGATGAGATATACCTAGACCGAGCAGCAGCCCATTGAGTAGGAACGGATGAGGGTTTCTTGGGAGCCCAATCATCCACCATGTGAGGGGGGATGACCCATTTTTGATGCACATGAGTGCGAGCAATAGAAAAAGGGGCCGCATGTTCAATGAGAGGCTGAATAAAGGGGGCATGAGGAAAGGCTCGCTTGTATTGAAAACTAGCGAGGCGAATCTCATCCCATAAATAGTGAGGGACATTGATCTTCCTTTTAGGATGTTCATTGAGATGGGTCGTGATATCAATGCAATATCCACTACAGGTTCCCCTGTCACCCATCTTGGGATAGATGGTGCGGATGACCCACTGGAAAATAATGAAGAAGGGAGATCTCCAAATAGAAACTTGATGGACATCTTTGCCCTTTTCCTCTTCATCAAGCTCATCAAGGCTCTTTAAAAGATAGCCACATTCTTCAATGGCCCTAGGCGCATAATTTGGGTCACTCTTATGGATTTTAAAACCTGTGTTTGGAAAACCAAGAGAAGCGACAAACTGAGCATAAGAGGCCGAGAGCACGGTGTCGGACGTCATCCAAGTGACGGTGTTATCTGGACCAAAAAAGCAAGTTGCATAGTACTCATGAATGGCAGCATGGTTGAAGTCATGCTGAAAAGCAAAAGGAGTAGCAAGGCCAGATGACCCTATGAGATTAATGCCACCCGGATATTTCGCCACGTGAGTGCGAATATGCTCTAAGTCAATGTAGTGATAAACCGACAGACCTTTTGGAACAATGACAGTGGAGAAAATGTCTGCGTGAACATTTTTTGTGAAAACGTGAGTCCATGGAATCACGCAAGACAGAGAATTGATCATTGTCACGACGAAACTTAAGATAGGCAGATTTAGGGATCTTGGTGAAATCCTTAATTTCACGACCTAGAAAAGGAGGGGGTTCAAGAGAGATGCAGCGAGCATCACCTTGAGGCTGATCCGGAGGCGAAGAAGGCATGTATGACGGTCTCCGAGTGCTAGGCTTTGGAATATTTCTGCGAACCCCAACAAATTCAGCCCATTCTTCATACTCGAGCTCTTCTTCATAGTCAGAACCCTCCGAAGATGAGACGGTTCCACGAACCGGATGCTTGGTGGCATGTTTGAAGGGATGAGCCTGTTCTTGAGAGTCGTCGAATCCCGGACCATGGATGCATGAGAGGATGAACCGACGGGGGTCTTGCATGCGGAGTGTTTGATCTTTGGCATGGCGAAAACTCCTACAACCATGTTTGAGAGAATCTAGGTCACAGTTGGGATGCATTGGGATACCCACGGGCAGAGCTGTGGGGAAGGTATCGGTTGAAGAAATCGTTTGAAAGAGAAGAGGAGGTTACCTTGGGGCCCAAGGAGAGAGAGGCTCCGACCGGAGAAGCGGTCGGAGGGAGGCCTGGCGACGACCTGGCGACAGCCTGGCAATGCAGGGCCGGAGGGAGGCCTGGTTGCGGCCCGGTGTCAGCCTGGCGATGCAGAGGAGAGGAACGAAGGGGAGGAGGCGGCGCAAAGAGTTAGGGCAAATTCCCAGACCCGCGGGCCTCCAGAAATTATATGGGTCCGAATCTTCGGACGACCGACAAACGACAGATGACCGGAGGATAGTAAATCATCGGATGACCGACTCTTTTCGGACGTCCGTACATCAGCAGGTCACTGGACGACCAAAACACGTCGATCTCTAAGAGGGGCAAACAGGAGGCAGAGGCAAACATGAGAGTTTTTCCATTTTCTGTGTCACCCATGATAGTGAGACGGTGAAGAGTATCCTAGCACATGTAACACCCAAGATTGTCTCAAAAAGTGACAATACTTCTAAACAGCTCTAACGATGGTGTGGGCGGTGGTTTTACCCACCATGTTTGAGTAAATGTGGGATGGCACTTTGAAGATAACTTGAGCCCATCACAACTCCATCATTTAAAGCACCAAGTCACCAAGGTGAGCAAGTAACTTTGAGAGTGTTGGGTTGCTTTATGCATCATATAGGGTGAGAGAACTCATGAATTGAATGTCTCCCCCTAAATACATGCCTACACCTAGACAACACATGAAGTAAGTGTATGTAGATGTACAAGATTTCACATAATGTTATCAAGCTCCAAGATACCAAGTTCACGCGTGAGTTGACAAAACCTTGCTTCGTCCAATGGCTTGGTGAAGATGTCTGCTAATTGCATATTTGTGCCCACGTGAGAAATAAAAATGTCACCCTTTTGCACATGATCTCTCAAGAATTGATATCTGATATCAATGTGTTTTGTGCGAGGGTGATCAATGGGGTTCTCGGCAATCTTGATGGCACTTTCATTATCACATAAAACAGGCACATGTCTATAGGTGATACCATAATCCTTTAAAGTTTGTCTCATCCATAGCAATTGAGTTGCACAGCTTGTAGTTGCAATGTATGCAGTTTCAGCAGTGGAGAGGGAAACACAATTCTGCTTCTTCGAGGACCAACTTACCAAGGCGCGTCCAAGAAACTGACATGCACCAGAAGTGGATTTCCGCCCCACTTTGTCACCATCCCATTCTGCATATGTGTACCCAATCAGGTCAAACTTTGCATCCTTGGGGTACCATAGACCCAACTTTGGGGTGTGAACAAGGTATCTAAGGATATGCTTAACCACCGTATGATGGCTTTCCCTAGGGGAAGCTTGAAATCTTGCACATATGCCTACACTTAACATGATGTCTGGTCTAGATGCACAAAGATAAAGCAATGAACCAATCATAGAGCGGTAGATAGATGGGTCAAAAGGAATACCGTCGGTGTCTTTAGTAAGAACAAGCTTTGTGGACATGGGTGTCTTACATGGTTTAGCATTTGTCATGTCAAACTTCTCTAGAATTTCCTTGAGGTATTTTGTTTGAGACAAGAAAATTCCTTCTTGAAATTGTTGTATTTGAAATCCGAGAAAGAACTTCAAGTCTGTATTGAGTGGCATTTCAAAGGTCTTGGTCATGGAGGCCGCAAACTACTTCCACAAATGAATGTTAGGAGAACCAAAGATGATGTTATCGTGGGTATAATTCTGACAGTAGATGTGTAGGGTATGAAAGGATGGGCAGAGCCTTAGCTACGGCGAGGTTGTATGAGTTCAGGCCCCTCTACGGTGGAGGTAATAGCCCGACGTCTCAGTGCTCTGGGAGCTTGTTGTCGAGTGGAATATGGATTACAGTGAATTGCTAACCCTTGCACCAGTGGGGAAGGGCGGCTTATATAGAGTGCGCTGCCCTCCACAATGGTTCGGTGCACAGGGGTGGAGTAGTGGCGAATAAATGCCTACGTTACAGGTAACGTATGTCTTAAATGCTAATAAAGGCACAGGGAAACGTATGACCGTTTCCCTCCAAGGGGGTTACGATGCACAGAGTGGAATCCAGTCGGTTAGTTTGATACACTTCCAATGCTCACCTCCGACTCGATGGTGGAGGATCCGTTACCGACTGGATGTTGGGAAGTCCTTAGTTCAGTGGGAACTGACTAAGGGCCTTATCCCTTATGAAGGGTAGTCCTTGGGTAGGACTTATAGGGCAGGCCTATGACCCTACCCTAGGACTATAACCCCATCATTAGTCCCCGAATGGATTGGGGTTGGAACGACGAAGCGATGCTTGGAGTACGGATCCGACTGGTACGGATGTGACTTTGGTGTTGTTTGCCTCGATCCATTTTATCTTCTTTGACCAACAATCCGAGTGGAAGTATTTGTGAAACGAACTGTCGGGGACCGAGTGCTTCCATGGTATCTTTTGACGTGACCAGTCAACTGACAGCGGCGGATTTTCCGGGATCCTCAAATTTCGTTTGCCGCGTGCTCAGCGGGGATGACAACATCGCGCTCGAGTAGTACCTGACACCTCGATTCCCGCGCCTTCATCTTCTCCACTGATATCGCCGCGACCGGTCGGGGGATAAGATTTCAGGGCCACTTGCCAGTGACCCAGTCGGAACCTTATTTAACCCTCCACGGCGAGGGTTTTTGTGTTACACTCGCCGGATAACTTGCATTTGCTCCGCTCCTCTCGCCATCCCTTGCGCATCCTGAGCTCCTTCCCTCTCCTTCTCCCTCGCGATTCCGCAGCCTCCGCCATGACAAAGGGGCAGACTAGCAAGCTAGAAGCGAAGAAGAAGAAGGGGAAGGCGGCGGCTCCTGCTCAGCGGCGGCAGCGAGCGCTACCGGCGGGTTGGATCCAGGGGGATTTCCTCCCCTCCACGGTGACGGAGGAGAACCTACTGGAGTTGGTGGAGCATGGGATGATTGCACATAAGTCGTGGAGGTTGCCGGCGGAAGGCGAGACCGAGCCGGTGCCTCGGGAGGGGGAGCGCGTCTTGCTGCTGAGCCATGTGTACAGAGGTTTCTCTCTGCCTCCTCATCCCTTCTTCAAAGGTATCATGAACCACTTCGGGGCGCAGCTCCACCATTTTCCTCCCAATGCCATAGCTCATCTCTCTTCCTTCGTCGTTCTGTGCGAGTGTTACATCGGCTGTCCTCCCCATTGGGGGCTTTTCAAACACATCTTCTCTGCTAGATCCCAGACCATCAAACGACTTAGCCAGTCGGATGACAAAACCCACCTTCTCCAGCTCTGCGGAGGCTTAGGCTTCCAAAAGAAAAGTAAGAGTAGCTATCCTGCTCTTCAGCTGAGTGAATCTGTTAGGAACTGGCAGTCGACATGGTTCTATTGCCAGGACGTCGCCTGCCCGAATGCCACAACAGGATTGCCCCCTTTTAGCTTAGACCGACCGGCTCCGCCTAAGCAGCTCGCGCTCACGAAGGCGGAGAAGATCCATATCCAGCTTCTGGTCGACGCACTCGTAGATGTCGTCCGAAGGGGAGTCACCGGCATAGATTTGCTGGAGGTTTTCCTGGGCTAGCGCATCCAGCCTCTGCAAGCTCGACACCACGCCATGTGGCATTACACGGGGCCTGAGGACTCCACTCGGACCAACATCGAGTGCGTGACCGGGGAGATGGTGGTGTTGTGGGTCCTCAACATCACAGGCGCCTGCGAAAACCCTAGAGGGGCCCGGCGAGTGAAGGCCTTCCGCGCGGACAACCCTCCTCCGAACGAGGTGAGTACAATTTGTCGAGTGCACGCGACTGTCTTAGATTTATTGCTTTCTTGAATCACTGTCTGACATCTGATGTTGTCGACTGCATCTTGTGCAGGCGTGGACTAACTGGTTTTCTCCTGTCTCGAACGGGAATCCGGCCGAGGAGGAGGAAGGTAGCCAGGAGGGCAGCGTGGAGAGCGTCGAGTACGTCTCCGACAGTGGGGAGACGGATGAGGAGGAGTCCGCAGAAGAGGAAGAGGCAGACTAGGAGCAGAACTCGCCACCTCCACCACTAGAGCTTCGGACTAAGCGCCGTCACGAACCCGTGGCTCCTTCGGCCCCTCTGGCATCCTCGAGTGCGCCGCCAACTGCTCCTGTGGTACCGAGTGCCTCGCCAGCCGTTCCCGTGGCTCCGAGTGCCCGGAGCACAAAGAGGACCAGGGACTCTGCTGCTGAGCCTGCGGGTCAGCCCTCTAAGGTGGCCAAACCGAGCGGATCTAAACCTCGGAAGGCTTTACCGCGGATGAGGGTCGCAGTTCCCATCACCTCCACGTATGTGCATTGTTCTTCTATCTTCTTTCAGTATTTGATTGAACTCCTGCTTATTGGTCGAATGAATTTTACTCGACAGAGTTGCCACCTCTGCTACCTCTCCGACACGCCAGAGGGACGATCCCATGGACATGGACAACGTTGCCACATCCTAGCCAGGTGCGTCGTTGTGACTCCAAGAGCCTATGTTATTGCGTCACGAATTCTGTCTTTGGTCTTTCCTTTTTCCTGTGATCTTACGCCGTTCGGTCGGGTTTCCCACAGGGGTGATTTTTGTGGAGGAGGACGACCAGGGGAGGTCTGAGCAAGCTGCGGTGCCTGTCCTTGAGGCTGTTCCGTCGGTTACTACTCTCGCCATGGACGCGCCGCCGACTGAGGCGATGCCGTCGACTGAAACGGCGCTTATCGCTGCTGAACCGACTGGAGCGGGCCATGGGATGCCCAGGGAGCCTCCTACGATGCCAGGCCCGTCGACTATGGAGTACAACGTCCAGCGCTTCCCGGAAGATCAGGTGGGAGCTGCCAAGGGGGCCATGGTGCAGGCGGAGCTGATGGCAGGAGAGCCCAAGAAAGCGTACGACTCCATTGCGTCCGTGTACCAGCGAAGCTTGGAACTGCGGGACGATATCCGAGTAAGTGGGCTAGTAAGTATTTACTTTCCTCTTGTAACCCACCGGGTGTTTGAGCAATGCACTCGGATATTGTATGCTCATTTTGCAGTGGGTTCACTCTTAGTGAACCCAGTGGGTGTAGTCCCCGAGACTTCTGTCGAGTGCTTGCACCGGCAGTTGTCTTTATACTTTTTCTTTAAATTGATCAGATCAAAAACTAATCTTCTCGAATTTTAGCAGTGGGGGCACTCCGAATGCACCTACTGGATGAGTCCCCGAGAGTAATTTTACTCAGGCGGGTAGAAGTAACCTCATAGGCTTGTTTTTTGTCATGTACCTCAATAGGGCGGACCTGTTTGAGGTTCATGCCAGTGGGGTCACTCTTAGTGAACCCACTGGGTGTAGTCCCCGAGACCGCTGTCGACTGCTTGCGTCGGCAGGGGTTTGAAGAACTTAGGATTTTTATTGTTGTCCTTGTTGAATCTGTCTGATCGTCTCGTGGCACTGTCTTGCAGAAAACTTGCGAGATGGGAGCAGCGTACGAGACTCTGAGGGCTGAAAAGGTTCAGTTCGCTGGGGAACTGGATGCAGCGATGGTTGCAATGGCTGGTATGAACGATGTTCTGGCGGAACGAGAAAAGTCCTTGGAGCAGGCCCGTGAGGCAAACAAGGCATTGACTGCTGAGGTGGAGAAAATGGGGAAACAAAGGACCGAGCTGATGGGACAAATGAAAGTGTTGAACAGGCGGTGTATAGCACAGGAAAATTACGTCAGTGACTGGGCGCGGAAGATGATAGCGCTTCTGGGTGGTAAGTTCTGTTTTTCCGAGTGCTTGTAGACTGTGCAATTCATTCGGCGCTTATTGTTTGCTCATCCTGTCTTTGCAGATTTTTGCATGGACGCTGAGGTTGAAGCAGCTGACGTTCAGCGGTCGATTCTTGAGAACATTCCACTCGACGAGGACGCCAATCGAGATCTGCTCCGAGCGCACATTCGCCTGGGCAAAGTTGGACCTTTCATCGATCGACTGAGAGAAGTCGTCGGCCGAATCGACAAGGAGCTTTGGCCTGAAGACGAGTCTCGGCATGAGATGGAAGGCTTGATGACTCGGCTGGACGAGGTCCCGAACCGAGTGCAGGCGTGGAAGAAGTCTGCGGCTCGCTGTGGTGCGGACGTCGCTTTGTCTTTGGTCCGAGTGCACTGCAAGGAGGTTCGCGAAGAAAAGCTGAAGGCGTTGCAGGTCGCCAACACGAAAAAGCTTCGATTCAAAGACTTCATGGAGACCTTCCTTGAGAGCGCCACCCGCATCACCGACGGGATCGACCTCGACACATTCGTAGAGCCTGCCAGTCCCAGCGCCAGTCCTGACGACGTTTGAGAAAACTTGTACCTCGGTATGCCGAGTGTTGGTTGTAAGAAACTTTGGCCACTTCTGTTGGCCGTCACATTCTTGGTTCGGTGTGGTTAAGCTTGATCTACACCGAGCCAACTATCCTTATATGAACTTTGAATTTGAATCGAACCTTTTGCTCTTCTTTTGCCAAAGAGTTGTTGATACGATTTTGGCTCGTGTTTTTGTTTGGCGTTTCTTGGTGAAGCCAATGGCAAACATGCGGAGCATGTAATTGTCAGTTGTCTTGACATCTGCATGAGCCTCACCGAGGGTCTGCTGAGTCTCCGAGTGAATCTATAGGATACACTCGAAGGCAATAGAGTACTTAGGCGATTCGTGATTGCGGCTAAGTCTTCGAGTGCGACTGTCAGGTCGTACTCGGAGCGAGTACTCATGTAATTGTCAGTGGTCTTGACATCTACATGAGCCTCAATGAGGTTCTGCTACTCATGTAATTGTTAGTGGTCTTGACATCTACATGAGCCTCACTAAGGGTCTGTTCAGTCCCCGAGTGTATCTGTAGGATACAGTCGAAGGCATTTGAGTACTTAGGCGATTCGTGATCGCGGCTAAGTCTTCGAGTGCGACTGTAAGGTCGTACTCGGAGCGAGTTGTTACTCATGTAATTGTCAGTGGTCTTGACATCTACATGAGCCTCAATGAGGTTCTGCTACTCATGTAATTGTCAATGGTCTTGACATCTACATGAGCCTCAATGAGGGTCTCCTACTCATGTAATTGTCACTGGTCTTGACATCCACATGAGCTTCAACGAGGGTCTGCTTAGTCCCCGAGTGTATCTGTAGGATACAGTCGAAGGAAGCTTTCTAGTTAAGCGATTCTTGATCGCAGTTAAGTCCTCGAGTGCGACGGTTAGTGCACGCCCGGAGAAAATTTGTACTTAGGCGATTCTTGATCGCAGCTAAGTCCCCGAATGCGACGTGAAGTGCACACTCGGAGAAAGTTGATACTTAGGCGATTCTTGATCGCAGCTAAGTCTCCGAGTGCGACGTGAAGTGCACACTCGGAGATAGTTTGTACTTAGGAGATTCTTGATCGCAGCTAAGTCCCCAAGTGCGACTTTTAGTGCACACTCGGAGAAAGTTAGTACTTAGGCGATTCTTGATCGCAGCTAAATCCCCGAGTGCGATGTTTAGTGCACACTCGGAGAAAGTTAATACTTAGGCGATTCTTGATCGCAGCTAAGTCTCCGAGTGCGACGTTTAGTGCACACTCGGAGAAAGTTAGTACTTAGGCAATTCTTGATCGCAGCTAAGTCCCCGAGTGCGACGTTTAGTGCACACTCGGAGAAAGTTAGTACTTAGGCGATTCTTGATCGCAGCTAAGTCCCCGAGTGCGACGTTTAGTGCACACTCGGAAAAAGTTAGTACTTAGGCGATTCTTGATCGCAGCTAAGTCTCCGAGTGCGACGTTTAGTGCACACTCGGAGAAAGTTAGTACTTAGGCGATTCTTGATCGCAGCTAAGTCCCTGAGTGCGACGTTTAGTGCACACTCGGAGAAAGTTAGTACTTAGGCGATTCTTGATCGCAGCTAAGTCCCCGAGTGCGATGTTTAGTGCACACTCGGAGAAAGTTAGTACTTAGGCGATTCTTGATCGCAGCTAAGTTTTTTTTTGAGACCGGAGTCTGCGACTGGGGAAGAATTTTGAATCTGCAAAAACTCAATCTGCTTTGTATTATTTCACCAATACTTGTTCTTTACATTGCTTCAGTCGACGGTCACGTGTAGAAGCGCTTCAGGAGATCTCCGTTCCATGCTCGCGGCTCGTCGTTGCTCTATCGATGTTGTAGAGTATGTATGCTCCGTTCTTCAGCACCTTGGAGATGATGAAGGGTCCTTCCCAGGCAGGAGCCAACTTGTGAGGTCTTTGCTGATCCACTCGGAGCACCAGGTCGCCTACTTGGAATGTACGACTCCTGACGTGTCGCGCGTGAAAGCGCCGCAGATCTTGTTGATAAATGGTTGAGCGAGTCAGTGCCATCTCGCGCTCTTCCTCTAGAAGGTCCACTCCGTCTTGCCTTGCTTGTTCTGCTTCAGCTTCGGAGAAGAGTTCAACTCGTGGAGCGTTGTGAAGCAAGTCACTCGAAAGGACCGCTTCTGCTCCATAAACGAGGAAGAAACGGGGATCGCCCTGTAGATCTATTCGGGGTTGTGCGGAGACCCCAAAGCACGGAAGGTAGCTCGGTGACCCATGCACCAGCGGCATGACCCACCTCTCGCAGGAGTCGAGGCTTCAAACCTTGCAGAATAAGTCCATTCGCCCGCTCTGCTTGTCCGTTTGTTTGAGGATGCGCCACAGATGCAAAATCCACTCGGATACCATGGCTTGCACAGAAACCTTTGAATCTGTCCGAGTCAAAGTTTGTCCCGTTGTCCGTGATTATGCTGTGAGGTACCCCGAATCTGGAGATGATGTCCCTGACAAACTTGATGGCCGTTAGGGCATCGAGCTTCTTGATGGGCTTGGCTTCAACCCATTTTGTGAACTTGTCGACTCCCACCAACGGATGTGTGTATCCCCCTTGGCCTGTCCGAAAGGGACCGACTGTATCTAATCCCCATACTGCAAACGGCCAAACAAGAGGGATTGTCTTCAACACAAATGTTGGCTTGTGGGACTTGTTGGAGTAGAACTGACAGCCTTCACATCGGTCGACCATATATTTAGCCATTTCGTTCGCCCGCAGCCAGAAGAAGCCAGCTCTGAATGCTTTGGCGACGATTGCTCTTGAAGAGGCGTGATGACCGCAGGTTCCCGAGTGGATTTCTTCCAGGATTAACTGCCCCTCCTCAGGGGAGATGCACCGTTGAAGAACGCCTGAAACGCTTTCCTTGTACAACTGGCCATCAATGACAGAGAACGACTTTGACCTGCGGACGATCTGCCTGGCTTGGACTTCGTCTTCTGGTAATTCCTGCCTCAGGATGTATGCGCTGATCGGCACAGTCCAATCGGGGATGACAGCAAGAATCTCCATGATCAAATCAACCACAGAAGGTACGTCGACTTCAGTCGGATCTGTCGAACTCTTTGGTTGTACTGGTTCCTCTGTGAAAGGATCTTCTTTAACTGAGGGAAGGTGGAGGTGCTCGAGGCAGACGTCGCTCGGGACTGGTCTCCGAGTGCATCCCAGTTTTGCCAACTCATCAGCTTCTTGGTTCTTCAGTCGCGGAACATGGTGGAGTTCTAGACCTTCAAACTTCTTCTCGAGCTTCCTCACTGCATTGCAGTATGTGGTCATGGTGGGGTTCCCGACGTCCCACTCTTTCATCACTTGATTAACCACCAAATCCGAATCGCCATAGACCATCAGGCGACGGACGCCGAGTGCGATGGCCATGCGCAGTCTATAAAGGAGAGCTTCATACTCTGCCTCATTGTTGGAGGAATCAAAGTGTATCTGCAGCACATACTTGAGTTTGTCGCCCTTTGGCGATACGATCACAACGCCAGCGCCGGAGCCATTCAACATCTTGGACCCATCGAAGAACATTGTCCAATGAGCCGAGTAGATGTGGGTCGGTTGCTGTTGTTCTACCCATTCTGCTATGAAGTCAGCCAGAGCTTGAGACTTTATAGCTTTCTTGGCCTCGAACTTGATGTCGCAGTATAACATCTCCATTGCCCACTTCGCCACTCGGCCCGATGTGTCCCGATTGTGGAGGATTTCCGACAACGGAGCATCAGAAATGACAGACACCGAGTGGTCTTGGAAATAATGAGCCACCTTCTTCGCAGTCATGTAAATCCCGTAGATAAGTTTTTGATAGTGGGGATACCTCTGCTTGGAAGGAGTCAGGACTTCGGAGACGTAATACACTGGCCGCTGAACTTTGTATGCTTTCCCTTCTTCTTCTCGTTCGACTGTGAGAACAGTGCTGACGACTTGATTTGTAGCCGCGATGTATAGAAGAAGGGGCTCTTTACTGAGCGGAGCAGTAAGAACCGGTTGGGTGGAAAGTAGGACTTTGAGGTCGTCGAATGCAACTTGGGCTTCGTCTGTCCACTCGAAAGTATCTGATTTCTTCATGAGTCGGTACAGAGGAACTGCTTTCTCGCCGAGTTGACTGATAAACCTGCTCAAAGCCGCTAGGCAACCTGTGAGCCGTTGAACATCGTGTATTCTGACCGGCCGCTCCATTCGGACGATGGTCCCGATATTTTCGGGGTTGACATCGATCCCTCGTTCGGAAACGAATAAACCGAGTAACTTCCGCTGGGAACGCCGAATGAACACTTGGCGGGGTTGAGCTTGATATCGTACCTACGAAGGTTGGCGAATGTTTCTGCCAAGTCAGTCAGCAGGTCGGAACCTTTGCGTGACTTGACTACGATATCATCCATATACGCCTCCACATTCCGACCGATCTCGTCGAGGAGGCATTTTTGGATCATGCGCATAAAGGTAGCTCCTGCATTCTTCAAACCGAATGGCATACTGATGTAGCAGAAGCACTCGAATGGGGTGATGAAGGATGTTTTTAATTCATCGGGGCCATACAACGGATCTGATGATAGCTCGAGTAGGCATCAAGAAATGACAAACGCTCGCAACCCGCAGTCGAATCGACAATTTGATCGATGCGGGGGAGCGGAAAATGGTGTTTTGGGCAGACCTTATTGAGATGCTTGAAGTCGATGCACATCCGGAGCGACTTGTCCTTCTTGGGAACCATGACAACATTGGCGAGCCACTCGGAGTGGTGTACCTCGCGAATGAAGTTGGCTGCCAAAAGCTTGGCCACTTCTTCTCCCATTGCCTTCCTCTTGTGCGCGGCGGACCGACGCAGGCGTTCTCGGACAGGCCGAGCGGTGGGCTCCACATGCAGTCGGTGCTCAGCCAACTCCCTGGATACACCTAGCATGTCAGAGGGCTTCCGTGCGAAGATGTCCCAGTTCTCACGGAGGAATTGGGTGAGCTCGGCTTCCTATTTAGGATCGAGGGTGGTGGAGATGTTCGTCGGGGCAGCGGTGTCGTCCGTCGGGTGGATGCTGACCTTCTTCGTCTCTCTCGCTGGCTGGAATGCAGACTCCGAAGCTGGCTTCTTCGCACGTATCAAGTCAGCGGGGTCGACTATTTTCTTGTACTCATCAAGCTCGAGGACAGCCATCTGCTGATCGGCGATCCTTGATCCCTGCTGCAGACACTCTTCGGCCCGCTGTCGATTGCCTGTGATAGTGATCACACCTTTCGGGCCTGGCATCTTTAGCTTTAGGTACACGTAACATGGATGGGCCATGAAACGTGCATACGCCGGGTGGCCCAGAATTGCGTGGTACGTGCTCTAGAAGTCCACCACGTCGAACGTCAGCTTTTCCTTGCGGAAGTTCTAGTCGGAGCCGAAAACGACGTCCAACGCGATCTGGCCGAGTGACTTGGCCTTTAATCCAGGGATGACTCCATGGAACTGCATGCTGCTCTCGCTGAGTTTGGACATTGGAATGCCCATCCCCTTGAGAGTGTCGGCGTACATGATGTTCAAGCCACTGCCGCCGTCCATGAGGACTTTGCGCAGTCGGACTCCTTCCTTCAGCGGGTCGACGACCAGAGCCTGTCTCCCTGGGGTGGGTACGTGTGCTGGATGATCCGACTGGTCAAAGGTGATCGCAGTCTGAGACCATTTGAGGAACTTGGGGTTGGTAGGGGTGGCCATGTTCACCTCCCTGTTCACCAACTTCAGTCGACTCTTGCTCTCAACGTATGCAAAAATCATCAGTGTTGCATGGACTTGGGGGAACGGATCCTCCTTATCCTCCTCATCCTGTTCATTGTCCTTTTCACTCGGTTGCCCTTCGCCGAACCCCTGGACCAGGAGGCGACATTGCCGAGTGGTATGCTTCGGATATATGGCGTTGCCCTCTTCATCCATTTTCGTGTGAATCGGACATGGCTGGTCCAGGATGGGGTTGTTGAACTGCTTCTTCTTGGGGGTGAACTGAGCCTTCCCCTTGCCCTTGAACTTGGCATTGGTAACAGCTGCGGCTTCTGCCTGCGGAGTGGACGGAGCTTTCTGCTTCTGCTTCCGTGTGTTATTCCCATCTCCATCGGCGACAATTTTGTTCTTGCTGCTACGGATGCGGTCCTCTTCTTCGCCATTTGCATAGCGTGCCGCTATCTCCATCATATTGCTCATGGAGATGTCGCCTGTTCTACCAAACTTCAGGTACAGATCTCTGTACCGCACGCCTGCCTTGAAGGCACAGACTGCTTGGTGCTCTGTGACGTTCTCCACCGTGTGGTAGAGGGTCGTCCAACGCTGAATGAAATCGCACAGGGGCGCATTCTGCTTCTGGACACAGTGCTGGAGCTCCACGAGGCCAGCAGGGCGCTTGCACGTCCCTTCGAAGGTCCTGATGAACACTCGGGCCAGATCTGCCCAGCTGTAGATGCTTGAGGGGGCCAACTGGTTCAGCCACGCTCGCGCCGAGCCGTCGAGCATCAGAGGGAGGTGCTTCATGGCGACGTGGTCGTCCCCTCCTTCGATCTGGACTGCCACTCGGTAGTCATCCAGCCATGTTTCTGGCTTGGACTCTCCTGTAAACTTGCTGATCCCCGTCGCCAATCGTAAGTTTGGAGGGATGTCAGCCGAACGGTTGGGTCGATTTAAACACTCGGGACCAGAAACGATGGTCCTGCTTCCAATCAGACGGTCAATATCGTGACCATCACGGTCGGCTCGGCCCCTGTCAACCCTCCGCTGGGCGATATGCCCTCTCGCGTCGGGCCTTGGATCGTAAGTGTCACCGACTGAACGCCGATCATCATGATGTCGGGGCCCGTAGGGCCCACCCCGCGGAGGGGTGCGTGAACGGCGACGATCTTCGGGATTCATGGAACGGCTGCCTCCCCTGGGTCGCTGATGAGAACCAGGGCTGTGAACTGACCGATGCGTGTTCGCATGAACAGAACTATTGTGGATCCTGTTGTGCGACTGGGAGACCGCTGAGTTTTGCTGCTGCGCCGTGTGCGGCAGGGCGCGGATTTGCTCGATCCCCCTGCCAGCCTCTGAATCAGTCGGCTGAAGGGAATCGGCTATCTTGGCAGCGGCAGCCAAGTTGAGGATGGGCGTGCGGAACAACTCCACGTTGCTCCGCCGAGTGTGCCAACTGGCAGAACAGCGAGGTGGACGGCGAGCGCCGGATGTTTCGCCGATCTCGTGCTCGTTCCGGCCAGTTTGGCGGGGACTTCCATGGGAGTTGGCCATGTGTACTTCTGCTGCAGGCCCGCGACCCAAGTACTCGGAAGGAAACTCAGTCGGAACCGAGTCCGAGCGCTGGGACGGCGGGGCAACCACAACCGACTCTAGGACCGCCACTTGTGAAGACACGTTCTGGCGCGCCTGGGCGTGTTGCACCCAACGCTGGAGCCGCGGACGGCGGGACCGCTTGTTGCGGCGCGTGACAGCGGTGTAGGTCGACATCGGAGCCGACTGCTGGAGAAGAAGAATGCCGCGGGCGCCGGCACGGAAATGCATAGCTCCGCGACGGGGAAGCGCCTCGACGTCGAGAGGGGCGTCCCGAAGCCATGCCGAATCATCGACTATGAAGGAGAGAGCACCGAAGAGGATCTCGTGACCCATGCTCGAATCTCCACCGGACGACATGATGAAAAGATGTAGTCACAAACTCGCCGGAAGTCTCCTAGATGCCTGCCCCACGGTGGGCGCCAACTGTCGTGGGTATAAGTCTGACAGTAGATGTGTAGGGTACGAAAGGATGGGTAGAGCCTTAGCTACGGCGAGGTTGTATGAGTTCAGGCCCCTCTACGGTGGAGGTAATAGCCCTACGTCTCAGTGCTCTGGGAGCTTGTTGTTGAGTGGAATATGGATTACAGTGAATTGCTAACCCTTGCACCAGTGGGGAAGGGCGGCTTATATAGAGTGCGCTGCCCTCCACAATGGTTCGGTGCACAGGGGTGGAGTAGTGGCGAATAAATGCCTACGTTACAGGTAACGTATGTCTTAAATGCTAATAAAGGCACAGGGAAACGTATGACCGTTTCCCTCCAAGGGGGTTACGATGCACAGAGTGGAATCCAGTTGGTTAGTTTGATACACTCCGAATGCTCACCTCCGACTGGATGGTGGAGGATCCGTTACCGACTGGATGATGGGAAGTCCTTAGTTCAGTCGGAACTGACTAAGGGCCTTATCCCTTATAAAGGGTAGTCCTTGGGTAGGACTTATAGGGCAAGCCTATGACCCTACCCTAGGACTATAACCCCATCAGATGTCATCCACATAGATTTGGCATAAGATCAAATCACCATTATCCCTCTTAGTAAAAAGAGTGGGATCGATCACCCCTCTCAGAAAGCCATCATCGAGTAGAAACTTCTTAAGATGATCATACCAAGCACGTGGTGCTTGTTTGAGGCCATACAAAGCCTTGTGAAGTTTATACACATGGTCTTTGTGATCGGGGTCAACAAACCCGGTTGTGATACATATACTTCTTCTTGTAGAGGACCATTAAGGAAAGAACTCTTTACATCCATTTGATGCAAAGTAAAGCCATTGAAAGCAACATAAGCCAGTAAAATGTGAATAGACTCAAGACGAGCAACAGGAGCAAAGGTCTCACCAAAGTCCAAACCTTCAACTTGGGAGTACCCTTGTGCCACTAACCTTGCCTTGTTGCGGATGACTATGCCATTCTCATCTTGTATGTTCTTATAAATCCATTTTGTTCAAATGGCATTGTGTTCCTCACTTGGCCTTTCGACTAATGACCATACTTTGTTGCGTGTAAAGCTGTTCAACCCTTCTTGCATAGCAAGGAGCCAATCATTGTCCCACAATGCAGCTTGTACCTTGAGTGGCACAACACTAGAGACAAATGAAAAGTGAGCACAAAAGTTTGTTAGTTATTTACGAGTGACTCTACCTTCCGATATGTCGGTAAGAATTTTATCAACATCGAAACAACCGACCACTCGTGGCATGATGGAGGTCAGGGTTTCACGGGGTTCAACTTCATTTCCATCATCTATATCCTCAACATATGGATCATTATGTGTGGTGGAAGATATTCTTCTTCATGTTGCAATTGTTGAGGTTCATCATCAATGATAGCATTTTCTTGGTCTAGCTCTTGATGATGATCTTGTTCTTGAATGTGATCGTGGTATAGGGCGTGTTCTCCTTCTTGATCCTGAACAACTGGCACGGTTTGAGCACTAGGATCTTGTGGAGGTATGGGTGTTGAGTCGATTTGAGGATGAGGGAAACTTCCATCTTCTTCATCATCATCATGAGGTTCTTGTTCCACTGGAAGAAGGGCATCAACACCCATGGTCAAAATATCTTGAGAGGGATCTTCTTCACCTGCATCACTTAGATCAATTTGCTCCCCATGGGAGCCACTAAATTCAGCAAACATCGCGTCACAAGTTTCTACAACACATCCATTCGATTTGTTGTAGACTATATAGGTGTGAGAGTTTGATCCATAACCAACAAATATCCCCTGAGTTGTCTTGGATTGAAATTTTACTAATCGTTCTCGTTCGTTGAGCATGAAACACTTGCACCCGAATACATGAAAGTACTTGACATTTGTCTTGTTCCCGATTAGGAGCTCATATGGAGTCTTCTCCAATATTGGACGAAGGAAGAGCCGGTTTGATGCATGGCATGCTGTGTTGACAGCCTCAGCCCAAAAACTATGCGGTGACTTGTATTCGTCCAACATGGACCTTGCCATTTCCACGAGTGTACGGTTCTTCCTCTCGGCTACACCATTTTGTTGAGGAGTGTAGCGTTCGGAATATTGATGCTCAATCCCCTAATCACTAATAAATTCTTCCAAGGTGTAGTTCTTGAACTCGGAGCCATTGTCACTTCTAATTGCCAAGATTGCTTTGTCAAACTTTTGTTGCGCTTGCTTGGCAAAATCAATGAAGGTGATCTTCATCTCATCCTTGGACTTCAGGAAAAACACCCAGGTATATCTTGAGTAATCATGAACAATGACAAGTCCATACTTTTTCCCACCAAGACTATCCCATGACCAGTACTAGGGAAAACCCTAGTAGTAGCGCTGGAAATATACATAGCAGTAGCGCTGGGCCAAGCGCTAATGCTATCGCGCTACAGCTAAACCCTAGTAGTAGCGCTGGTATGGTTTACGCTACTAGTAAATAGTATTAGCACTAGCGCTTCCCTGTCCAGCGCTACTGCTAACTATAGTAGTAGTGTGTTCCCATAGTAAGCGCTGCTACTAAGCAGCACTACTGAAAAGTATTTACCAGCGCTACTGCTAACTTTTACTACTTCAACAGATTTGCACCCTCTACGTATTTGTGATGTATTTATACAGATTATATACAATAGTTTCATCACATCATATTAAACAAAAACCATTCTCACATATCATAGACATACAACAGTCTCGTCATACCATCATCATCATCATCATCATTCAACACAAAATATCATCACATAATCTCGAAAATAGCGATACATAAGTGTGATCATGTCATGTCTCGAATAAGTGCAACTGCATGGTCATGGCACACCCACAAGTGTCATCGTCTGTATCTACAACATGATGTAGAAGACAAGAGCGATCAGCATAAGGAAGAGCGCGACTATGTAGTACCGGCGGTCCCGCCCCTGCTCATGTTGGAGTGTCCACCTCAAGTAACTACTTTCCGCTTCGGCTTTGGTGTCGAACCCTCCGTGGCTAGCACCCGGGTACCTGCGTAGCTAGGCCTGAGCGGCTGGCCAGTGGTCGTAGACTCCTGGAACCCTCCCAACGTACACGGCGTAGTAGTCCTTCACCATCTCTCATCTAGGTACCTGCATCGTGAGTTGTTGATTTGAACGATAATATGCAACATAATGTACTTAAGAAAACAAAGAGGCGTGATTAGTAAAATAAAAGGAACAAATAGTAAACATAAATGACGAAGTTCCTCATACCCAAACTAATTAACTAAAGCAATCTACGGTAGTTCAGGACCATGGTTTAGTTACATCACATAGTTTCGCTGTGCATAATTTCAAAGTTTTGCCATAGAAAGACAGTAGTGATAAGGCACGCTAGTTTAGGACCACGGTTTAGTTACATCACATTGTCATTGACAATCAGTCGTCCAGGTGGGCGTTTCAATCTTCATAGTCACGGAGGATGCACCCGAGCTTCGTGAAAGGCTTCAGGTCTAGACGTTGAGCAACTAGCAGTGCTCGGACATCAACCCGCGTGATTCGCCCATTGTAGAACATCCCCGTTGGGTCGAGTACTTGCTTCATGATCACTTGGGCTAGTTCACACTGTACGTGATAAAACTCAGCTCGGATTCCATGATCCGGTGTCTTTCCTATGCTTGTGGCCCAGCTGACAAACTCGGCATCTTCGATAGTAGCTGACATGCGAAGGCGTTTATTATCCCTTCTGTACTCCATCAGGTGATGCATGAGGTAGAATCCATCAGTCGTATTGTTGTGCGATTGCTGGATGCAGCAGAAGTCGGTCTTATGGCCGAAAGCCGGTGCTTTATTCCTGTACTTTTTCACCTTGATATATCCACCAGTCAGGCTGAAGTTCCACAGGGCAGAGTCGAGAACACTCTTTACGTGCGTGTAATCCTTTTTATTGAGGTTATTCGACAAGTCCAAGTACATAGCATGGGAGTATTCCGGGTACAGAACGATGAGGAAGGCGCCGCCCCCGCTGCGCAAATTATGTACACCTCAAATTAGCCTCCATGCTTGCAAAGGAATGATTAACATGTACGAAAGGATATGCACGGATGACTTAAGAGGGATGATAAGGCAGGAGAATTGCTTCCTTGTCCTTATTAGCGATCATGAATTCACCGAGGTACTTGCTCCCATAGTCACGGTGCTCTTTGCAAACTGCCAAGAAGCTCTCGTGCATATAGTATGGGTCCGCGACGCAGATATATTTGATGCTCTCCATATTGATGATGGAGTTGAGATACAACGCATACATGCGGATGAACTGGAAATCCAGCTTGGTCATGTGGGACATATTGTAGATGTAGTCAAATCGCAGGAGGAACTGATTCGCGGGCCAAGTATCGACGTACAACTTCCCACCCGGCACATGAGCCGCGTAAAGTGGGTATCCTGGATGTTTCGCGACTAGAAGGCTTTTCTCTCTGGCCAGCACATCTTCATGGAGTCTCTTTAGATCATTGTTCAGTATGTGATCTAGCGCTTTGGTAGTTAGGATCGGCTCGCCGGCGATGTGGAAATGCGGCTTACCTTCGACAGGTATTCTGTCTACTACCACGGGTTTCAGAGGCGGCTGGCTGCTTGAAGCACCTATGGTGCCTTTAGGGCCTTCCTTGGCCAGTCTCTTCCTTTGCTTCTTGGTGGGTGGCAGTAGTGAGCCCACCATACCTTCCCTAACCACCACCCCAGTGTCCACGGGCTAAACAGTGGATGGTCCTCGAGGGGTTGCTGGGTAGAGGCGGCATCTGGAGGCGTCTCCTGCGAGGATGGATTGAAGAGAGACTTTTTGCATTCCTGCTTAGGACGTTCCAGCTCCGGCAAATCAGGCAACATCAAGTCATCATCTCCACGGTCATAGCCTGAATCTTCGGCGTCCTGAGCCATCAATCCATCATAGGCGGTATTGAAATACTGGTTCGGGTCCTCATCATCATCCTCCATGTCATCATCAACATTTGCTTCTTCGATAGCGGGGGCGACACGATCTAGCACTAATGGAGGCTCTTCGTCGTGCCGTACGCTACCATCATCCGCCATGATAGGTGCAGGTAATTTGGTAGGTGGGGTGGTGTTCATACCTTCTTGAGAAGTTGTGTTGGCATGATACTGGGCTCCTCGAGACGAAGAAGAGACTTCGGCCAAGTCAAGAACCAGTTCTTGCATGCGCCAATCGTCTTAGGGGTCTCATCGTCACCGACTGGTATCGGAGGAGGCAAATGCTTGAAGCCCGCTAAGACACTGGCCACGTTAACCTTGAAGACGCCATCGAGCATCTCTCGGTTGTGGAATAGGCGGTCCTTCGGCTTCACGATGGTTGCCTTTCCCACAACCACCTTCTGCCCCTTGATGTCATAGAGTAGGGTGCACGGGGTGTCGTCGGCCCACGAAGGAGACATGTCTGCGAGATCCAACATCTGAAAGGCAACGGAAACGGAAGAGTATAGACATGCTGGTGAAAAGGGTATGACGCGTAATTACCGTGAGGGCGTCGAGCTCAGCCAGCGAGGAAGGCCCGCCAAGCATGCCAGAGACGGAGGTCAGGCTGCTATGAACAGGAACGGGACCTTTCGCGGTTGCTTGGGTACGTGTTGGTGTTGTGGTGTTCGCCAGTTGCTCCCGACAAAGCTGGGAATTGGAAGTCCTCCGGCCGTGCATTTGGATTGCTCTTCTACCAAGTCAAAATTGTCGGAATCAAGCTGGCCACCGCATCACTGACCAACCCACTGACTACCCCGACCAACTCTTCTTTGGTCTCAACTTTGGTCTTATTGACCGCAATCGCGACCTTCTCGTCGATGCTCCCCTAAGTGACGACCAACCGTCTCTTACTTATTTCCTCTGGCCCCTCGGGGTAGCACGTCTTCCATGAGGCGCCATCTCCGATGTTGTGCACACGTCCATAGGATGGCGGCTTGTCCACCGGGACCTTTTTCAGTATGTTCAGGGCACGGTTGAATGGGGTGTCCCACTTGGGCCTCCCCGACGACTGTGACGACTCTTCGCTTTTGGCTGCCTTTCGGTGCTTCTCTTTCTGCAAAAGGAACGTGGATGGTTTACTAATGTGATAAAACTTGCAGTCAAATTGATTTGAAGCTAATATGATAATGTGGTAATATAACAATTACCAGAAGTCTGATGAACTCCCTCGTGTTCGGATCCGTGTAAAAGATCTTTTTGACTTTGTCCAACTTGTACCGGGCCCTGATCCAGTCATGCTCCAGCGGGTCGGTGAACTCCGCCAAGGGGTCTGGGATCCCGAGACTTTCACGTTCAGCATCCTCCTTGGCCCATATGTGCCTCTTCCCCTCGTAATGACGACTTCCGAGGCAGTGGGGAGGCGTGTTCCTGGCCTGGAGTGCCTTCATTTTCTCCGACTTTGCCTTGACTTCTTCTTTATCGCAATTCTCGAGGAATTTTGCAAAGTCCTCTTCCGTTATTGTCGGATTATCAGCATGAATCTTGGACCACAGTTCATTCTTCCCAATCGCTTTTTCACCCAAACTTTCCAGGAGGACAAGTCATTGGTGAATGTCACCATCACCTTCTCATTTATCTTTGTCATGGCGGGGTCGTCCCATGGCTCTTTATATTCCTTTTCATCCCGGTCGGGGAATATGAACCTATTGTGCAACTTCTTTAGGAGCATGTGCTCCATATGTGGTATCTGCTTCAACCTGTCGTCGTTGATGTTGGCGGTTTCCCTGAGGATTCATCCAAGTTGATTGCCCCAACACTTGCGCGCTTCCTCTGGCGTCGTTGGCTCTAACTTCTTGGGGTGAATCTCCATGACCACAATTTTTTCGATGCCAAGCTCGTTTGGTCTTCAAGTCCTCTTCTTCTTCGGTGCTTTACCGGCTATGACATCATCGTTGCCGGTCTCGGGGGCGGTGTCGGTGCTGGTGCCAGTGTGAGCACCGGGGTTGGGGTTGGGACCACTACCACCACCATGCAACCCCATCTCGTGTTCGTCCAGGTAATCGAAATAGTGATTTGTTGCCTCCATGGGGTGTGCGGAGCGAGCAGAACCACCCACTACTCCGGCGTCGGTATACATGTTTCCTATACAACAATTGTAAACAAAAGATATAACGAAGAGAAAAAAGGGCCTATATTTGGTCGGAATGTTGATTCATTCCCCTTCCGGCAAATCCCGGGTACTCCATATGTCCTAGTTTCTAGCACAAGTCATGCCGAAAATTTTGGCATGACCTTTGCTAAAAAGTGGACATATGGAGCGCCCGAAATGTGCCGGAACGGAAATGAATCAACATTCCAGCAAACCATAGGCCACTCGGACATTCCGTCAAAACATCAATGACATGAAGTTTAGTTATACAAATATGAACAGAAAATAATAAGTAATATGGACACCATGAGGATATAATAAGTACTAGCAAAGGGAGATCCCCTGCCAAGCTCGAAGACAAAGCAAATTGTCTCCATTGACTTCTGAATCCTAACGAGTTGATGTCTTATTTGGCAGAGAAGAAAGCATCACATGCAATCCCTAAAAATGATAAGTCATTGAATATATTTCTGTTTCCAACTTATGTTTATAAGATAGTTGAAATTGGATGTGGGGGTGTATCAATTTTCTGTTGAAACCAGGCCCAAAGAACGAGAAAGCAAAAGAACGCCTGTCATTGGTTTTTATTAAAACTATTAGCATGATCTTATTTTATACAGATTTAGACTTATCTTTGCCCCTATACCCTTCAAATATCGATTATCTTAGCAGCAACTACATACATCATAGAAAAGATGTTAGCATCAGCAAGCAATCAAAGCATTACATATCACACTAGTAGGATGCCCGTGCTATTGTATGGATCACAAAATATTGTATACACACCAAATAGTCAGGACTGCATACATAATGGTCTATAGTATATTTAGGCAAAGGAAAAACAAATGAAGGTGCAGGGAGGGTTTGTTGTATATTTAGGCGAAAGGAAAATTATTAGTACTGGGCTACTTGTAACTTTCTTAGATCAACCTGGTTTTTGAAAAGTAAATGTCGATAACAAACAGCAAGGAAACAAATATAGGATGAGGAGCTACCAAGCAAAGCAGAGGCACCAATGACAAATCAGCCTGGTTTAAGCATTCTCCAGATTTCATTAACGGAGGGAGTAACAAAAACAACCATCAGAAAGAAACAAGTCCTCTAAAATATCATGAGCACCAAACCAAGTAGCACGAACATGAAGGCAAGTGACTTAAATTTGTATCTTTTGTTAATGCCAAGGCTATAGAGAAAAGAAGGAAAATTGTAAGAAGACCATGTGTATCTCCCTTATCTGAATCCCATATAACAGATCCTATCTCAAAACCTTGTCAGGAAAACAACACATGTGTATCTCCCTTATCACTAACCCTTGACATGATGGTTACCTACTAATACAACTACAGAAATATAAGTCATCACAACCATTTTAAGAAGCTATTCTAGCAGTAGGATATCTGATACTATGGTATCTACCCAACTAAATGACTGACTCCATGTCCTAGCTAGTGTGAACCTACCCACTGCCACTACCCCTCCCACCTGATCATTGCAAGATGCAAGAACCAAAGCACACATTCAGCCCGCTAGAGTCATAGCACGGGGATCGGGGTCATTACCTGGAGGAGGGGGTCCGGGTCGGGGTCGTTACCTGGAGGAGGCGGATCTGCCGGGGCCTCACCTCAACCCTAACCAAAAGGGAGGGGTGGCGGCTCCGATGGGAGAGCTCGGGGGTATGTGCTGATGAAGGGCACGGTGCTGGGGGTGATAGCGACGCTGGGAGGAGTCAGGGGCGGCCCGGGGAGGAGTCAGGGGCGGCGCAGGGAGGAGTGAGGGGCGGTGCTCGGGGTGACGGCGACGCTTGGTGGACACAGGCGGCGGGGGGAGGAATTGGGGAAGAGACACGGGCGGGGCAGTGAGATTTGGTGACTTAGCGCGCGCGGCGGTTAACTCAAAATAGCGGTACCGCTAGTTTTGAACCAGCGCTATAGCTAACTTAGCTATAGCGCTTGTTTACAAACCAGCGCTACTTCTATCATTTTTATTTTTTTAATTCTAAAATACAAGTAGCAGTAGCGCTGGTTTAGGACCCGGCGCTATAGCTAACTTAGCTATAGCGCTGGTTCCCTAAACCAGCGCTACTGCTATCTTTTCCATCTTTTCTTTTTATTATTTTCCTTTTCTAGTTTTTTGTTTTCTTTTTTTTCATTATTTTCCTTTTCTTTTTACTTTTCTTTTTCTTCTGTACTGCTTTCTCCCTTTTGTTTTTGTTTTTTTGTTTTTCTCGTGACGACGGCGTCTCTCTCTCCCCCAATGCGCGAATATCACCGGAACCATGCATGTGGTGGTAACATATCAGTTGATCGATAACGGTTACTTAAGTGCGTAGACAAAATAGATACAAATATATAAATTTAGGTTTCTGATCAGCTGCGTTGACGACGTTTCACACTGAGCTTCTTCCCTTTCTTGTTCATTGCCGAGTAATTGAGCCCCTCCTTGTGACTTTTCCGGAGCCATGGAGTACGATCTTTCTTACGTAATATAGTCTTGATTCTTCTTTTCATGTATGCTTGATCGTCATCGTCATCTTCCCTCATCGGGTTGTCGTATTGGTCGTTGTCTTCCTCGTTGGCGACTCCATCCATTCCGACGATGCTCCTTTTGGATCTCCTCATGACAACACGGCTGGGATTGGTCGGGTCGGTTATGAAGAAGCATTGTGTCACGTGCTTAGCGTGTACCCATGGCTCATTTTTGGCGATGATGTGAATGTTCACGGGAGTGCTCTTCGCGTCGGGTATAGACATGGTGGTGAAATACTTGTTTTCTCTTACGACGTCCTTGGCCCATCTGACACGGAACATCGTCGCATCGCGCATTCCAGCATAGTCAAGCTCCCAGATCTCTTCGACCCTTCCGTAGAATCTTTCAGTTGTGCCTTTGGCGTCGGTCACGCATTGAATTGTCACCCCGGAGTTCTGGTAATCACTGTCCATGTCTATGGCCTCCGTGTAGAACGTGTACCCATTGATATCGTAGGACTGATAGGTCGCGAGCTTGCGCGCAGGGCCACGTGCTAAGGCGTGTATGAGCAATCCGTCCGAACTGCCCTCTTCCGGGGGATTTTCAAGAACTTGCTCTTTGAACCAACGCAAGAAAGTAGCATTGTGCTCTACAGTAACATCGTCGTCCGTCTTGAGAATCCCCTTATCATGGTACTTTTTTGCGATGCTTTCTTTGTGTCGTGCCACATGATCATCTACCACATCTAGGTGTTGTAGCACTCTAAGTTAACCCTGTTAAAGTTGTTCTGTTGATCCGAGTAATCCACGTGCAATTCCCTTCGGTCGTTGTTGTGACCATCTCCTTCGAGCTTCCCGTCATGCTTCTTGACGGGCAAACCAACAACTGGGTCTCCGACGCTTATATAATTCTCGCAAAAGGAGACGCACTCATGCGTCAGATACCCCTGGACGATGCTCCCTTCGGGACGAGACTTGTTACAAACGAATCCTTTGATGACCCCATTCATCCTCTTGAACGGCATCATGCTGTGAAGGAATGTCGGCCCAAGGTCGATGATTTCGTCCACGATGTGCACACACAGATGCACCATGACGTCAAAGAACATGGGCGGGAAGTACATCTCAATCTCACATAGTATGACAACGATCTCTTCCGGTAGCCTTCGGAGCTGCTTCACACTTATGGACTTTTGAGAGATAATGTCGAAGAAGTTGCACAGACCAATAAGCGTGAAGAACTTTATTATGTAGATACAGGTTCCCCATGGTAAGAACTTTATTATGTAGATACTTCAAATGTTCATCGCGGCTTTTGTCTGTCCATTTGTTTTTGGCCTTCATCTTTAGAAGTTCGAGCGTGAAACTCAAGCGGGTCACCTCGGGATCGCAACCGTCATACAATGGAGTCCTCGAGTCCACTTCAAGTTGAGCCAGCTTGGCCTCCTCTCTAGAAGCAGCTCTCTCGCTAGTCGTACTCTTGCCAAGGAGGTCTTGAACATGAGGGTCTTGCACGACTGCACTTAGTAGCGTCGAAGACTGCGGCGTGACCACGGCCTCTTCTCCGCCATGTCCGGACTCTTCTTCGGCGTGTCCGGAATCTTCTCCATCGCTGTCATTTTCGGACTCTTCCCCGCCGCCATGTCGGCACCATCGTCTTCGCGTCCATCGGTCATCTCTTTGTCTAGCCCCGTGTCGTTATTCCCTGCCATTTGGACGTCCTCATCATCATCATCTTCTTCACTTATACACCGAGTATAGCCATCCATGAAACCATTCATCAGCAGGTGCGCCTTCAAAGTGCCACGACCAAAAGGGTCCAAAAGGACTCCTTCCTTGCATCTTGCACATGTACATCTTATCCTTGTCCGATTATTTGCATGCATGTCCATCACCGCGGATTGCATGTACCGCTCCACCTTCCATCCACTCACCTTCATGACCGACTGCACGGTATAACAAGCAAAAGGGTTATAAAATAAATAATGCATGCATGCTTCAAAGTCATATAAAATTTTGGCATGAACTTGCCTAAAAATAGGACATATTGAGTTTGCTCGAAATTCACCGAAACAGAAATAAATCGACATTTCGGCAAAACATAAGCAACTCGATCGGAGGGCATGTCACACTCGCACAAATCTCTCCATATATATATATATATATATATATATATATCCCAAACACGTTGTCATTCGCACACGTATTCCCATTTTTTAAGTGAACAACTTTTTACTCACCTATATATCTCCCGAGAGAGACCGAACGAGAGAGATGATGAGAGAGACCGATCGAAAGAGCATGCGTGGATGGCTAAATAGCTAGCTAGATCTAGTTGTTGGGGAGGAGAGGTGAATCTAGCTATCTAACTAATGGAGAGGAAGTTATGGTGGAGGGGGGAATTAATATAATGGGTAGAGGAAGAGAGGTAGGACAAAGAGAGATGTGAGAGACGCCATTTATGAAGGAGAGTTATGGTGGAGGGGGACATTAATGAGGAGAGAAGAGAGGTAGGAGGAAGAGAGAAGAAGAGAAACAATGGTGTGGAGAGTGTGGAGAGGGGAAAGGAGGGGGAGAGAGATCAAAGTGGGGGAGAGGAGGGGGAGGGGGTAAAAAGGTGGCACCAGCCGCAACTAGCAGTAGCACTACATACCAGAGAGTGCTGCTACTATGCAATTAGTAGTAGCGCTACATACCAGAGAGCGCTGCTACTACTAGCAGCAGCGGTGCTGCAAAACAAAGCGCTACCGCTAAACACTTAGCAGTAGCGCTGGATTTTGGGCCACGCTACTACTACAGCTACCGTCGGTGCCATCGTCTCGTCCCACATAGTAGTAGCGCGCTTTTAATAAGTAGCACTACTGCTAAGGTGTTAGTAGTAGCGCATAACTGGATCAGTGCTACTGCTAATTAGCAGTAGCGTTTTATTTTTCCAGCGCTACTGCTGAGGTCCTGCCTATAAGGTTTTTCCTAGTAGTGGACGGACGACCAAAAATATCCACATGAAGGAGCTCCACAGGCCTTGAAGTAGATACAATATTCTTGGTTGGGTGCTTTGATTGATGTTCCTTCCCAGCTATGCATGCACTACACACACGATCTTTCTCAAAATAGACATTGGTTAGTCCAAGGATGTGATTACCCTTTAAGAGATTTTGAAGATTTCTCATGCCGATATGGGCTAGCCGACGATGCCATAGCCATCCCATATCGTCCTTGGCCATTAGACCAATTGCATGGAATGTGCTCTCTTTCGAGAAATCAACCGTGTAAAGGTTGCCATCCAACTCTCCAACAAAAGCCACTTCGAGAGTATCTCTCTTAAAGACTTTCACATCCATTAGTCCAAATAGTGTATCATAACCAAAGGAAGCCAATTGGCGAACAGAAAGGAAATGGTATTTAAGGGATTGGACAAGCATGACATTTGCAAGAGACATGTCATTTGTGATCGCCACCTTGACCAACCCGAGTACCTATCCTTTTCATCCTCCACCGAACACAATGCTCATAAATGGTTGAATAGCTTCCATTAAATCAAAAAGCAATTTGTTATCTCCGATCATATGGTTGGTGCGTCCACTACCGATCAACCATTTGACTCCACCAGACAAAGCAACCTATACACGATTTATGACATGGTTAGAGGTGCCCATTTTACAATGGGACCTCTCAGGTTAGTCACAAGGGTCTTAGGGACCCAAATAGCATAGAACCGGAATGCATTACGAGGGCCAACAAATTTAGAATAAACCTCTCCACTTTGTTTTACGAAGTACATAGGATGGAGGCATGAACTCCTTTTGCTTGTTGAGAGTGGGCATGCCCCTAGTGGCCTTCCCACTCACAACCTTACCATTCTCCTTGTGCCCTTCTCATACAAATATTTTTTTGAGAGGGGGGGTGGTGCACTTGATAGGAGACATATTTTTCTTGCTTGTGCTTGGGTTAAACCCGAACCCTTCCTTGGCAAACACCTCATTGTGTTGGCTCAAAATCTCATTAAGATTCTTTTCTCCTTGTGCACATGTCATGAGTCCTCTCTCTAGTTGTGCCTTTAGAAAATGATTTTCCTCAAGAATAGATGCTAGATCACCACTAGAGTTAGTAGTACAAGTCTCAACATTGATAATAGGTGAGGAGTAAACCTTGGCTAGAGTTTCAAGATAAGTAATTTTGAGTGTCTCAAAGCTCTTTGTAAGAAGAGTGAGCTCCTCTTCCTTAGCCTTGAGGGACATGGATAAGAGCTCACAATCCTTAGAGAGAGAAGCATGAGATTTCACAAGCTTACTTTTATCATTCATTAACTCCTTGCACGAGTTCTCATCATTTTCCAAGGAGGCAAGATTGTTAGCATGATTATCAAGGTTTGCACAAATTTTTAAGCATAGATCATCATTTTGTGCTTCCTCGTACTGGACTTTCCGCTCAAGGATTTCTTTATTTTCCTTTTCCTCGGTGAAGAGGGTTTCGAGTTCCTTAATGGTATTGGTGTGTTTACTCACCATTTCCATAGGCATACCAAACATAGTGAGCTTCTTTCCTTTAAGAGAGCACATGAATTTATTTATTTTAGCAAGCATAGGATGATCTATATCGTCATCATCATAGTGATCCTCCGCGTCAAGATACTCATCTAAAGGACTAGACAATAGACGGGGGGAATTTGAACTTGGAGTTACCTTAACCTTGTCAGGGGAATTTTGGTCCTCCCCATCTTCTATGACAGCCTTTGCCATCAAGCACTTGTGAGCGTTGCCCTTGTAGTATTTCATATAGTTGTAGGCCACAACATCACCACTCTTGTTGACTAACCTCAAGGTGTTTTGTGAATCTTGATCTACTCCGGCAACGCCACCAACATCTTCTCGATCTGATTCTTCATGTGCAACAATTGCTTTCCCATCTCTCCTCTTGAGCTTGGAGTTCATAGGGTTTGGCAACTTCTTCTTTGCAAAGGTCTTGGGAAACCTTGGTTTATTTTCTCTCTTCTCATAGGGGCAATCGTTGGAGAAGTGGTTGGTTTCCTCATAGTTGTAGCATTTTCTCACTTCTTCTTCTGGAATCTTCCCTTGAATTTTCCTGCACTAAACTTCTTTACAAAGAGGGCAATGTCTTCATATGATGGGCTCCAATCGGATTCGATCTCATCACCATCTTCATAATCATCATAATCATCTTGTTCTTCACTTTGCTCTTCCTCACATTCATGCTTGGCCTTCAAGGCAAGATTGATCTTTGATGTTGAGGTACCATGCATGGCAAGATGTTTTGTAGCATTTGCCTTTGACTCTTCGAATAGTTGGAAAGTGGATATGATGTCATCCGGAGTCATTTCCTTGAACCCATGATGTTGTCTTATATCCCACACCATCTCGTGATGGTATGGATCAAGGGCATGAAGTAGCATGTCCATGAGAAATATCTTGGTCAGGTTGAATCCATATTGTGTCTTCTCATAGTCACATGACTCAATGTCAGCGGTGAGAGTCATGAGCCGTTCTAGAAGCTGCTTGGGGGATTCACCTTTTTCCAAACAAAAGTTCTGTAATTGCCCCTTGGCAATTTCATACTGAGCAAGTCGGAGGGTGGAGTTACCGGTCTTGGTCCTTACAATGTTGTCCCATAATTCCTTGGCGCTTGTGATGTGTATGTAAGGTCTCCGTTGCTTATCATTCATTCCTTTTCTTATGCACAGGATTGCGGTGTCGTTGAGATGCTTGTCATAACTTTCTCTTGGAGTGAGACTCCTTGGGTCGACATGATGATAGCCATGCTCCAGAATGTCCAACATTTCATCATTGGCGTACCTAAGATGATCCTGCATACCAACTCTCCACAAAGCAAAATTGGCATTGTCATCACGCAAAGGAGTTTTTCCTCCAGGATTGTACTTAGGCTTCTCAACTTGAGGTCTGCATAAAGCCATGGAACACTAGTTTGGTCATTGCCAGGAGGTTGTTGGAGAGGTGAAGAACTGGGCACATTTGGCCTCGAGGCCCCACCACTTGGAGGTGATGCCATCATCCTGGATAATGTGGCCAGTCTCATTTGGACCAAGGCCTCAAGAGAAGCATCATGCTCCTCCTTTTTCTTAGCAAGGGCCCGTTCCAGATCCTCAGAAGTGAAGGACTTGACTTCTATGGAAGTCGCGCCCCTCTCCATTTGATGTGCAACTAGGGGAGTCCCATCGGGGTTCATCTCGCTCTTGGGCGGTTAAGCCACAAGAATAGAGCACGAGGCTCTGATACCAATTGAAAGGGATCAAGATGGACCTAGATGGGGGTGAATAGGTACAGTTACAAATGGGAGTGAGAGAGAAATATATTCTTAGAGTGTTCCACCTGTGTTTCACCACCTCCACTCGAGGTGGGGGAAGACTATATATAATGGTGGTAGAAAACTGGCCGTTGAAGCCACTTATATTGTCGAGTTGCCGGACGTCCGACAGTTCACGGTCGTTCGGCCACCCACGAAGGGTCGGACGTCCGACGGTGGTCGGTCGTCTGAAGATGTAGAGGGCACCTGATTACCATAGTATTTGGTGGAGAGGTAACCAGCATACAGTCGTCCAAAGACACAGAAGATATTAGGTCAGCATCAGGTGAAAAAGTAAACAGCGCACAGACATCCGAAGGGCATCGGCCGTCCGGGGCACGGTCGCCCGGAATGGTGGGAAGTCTGACATTTTGGATCTGTTGGGTGGCAATAGAATTCCTACGGTACCCGGACGCCAGGTCCTCGGACGACCGGAGGAGGCCGGAAGTCCGACATTTTAGATCTGTTGGCTGGATCAGGATTTCCGCACGGCGTCGGCCATCCGGGGTTCGGACGTCCGAGAACCACCGGACGACCGGAGAGGAGCAGATCAACCAGGAACATAGAGAGAGGAATTTTTAATAGTTTTGAGCAAGTTTCTCGCGAGACTCGGTGATCCTCTCTTAATAGTGCGGGGTCCCTACACTCAAGAAAGACAAATAAAATGATAGACCACTTCATCTTGTTTCTTTGTTCTTGAGCCTCCTGGACAAATTAGTCATGATCCATACAGAAATTCTCACGGGAACAAAACCTGAGATACACTCGATTAAGATGATTAGTTTCCTATATGTGTGTTGTCAGCAACATGAAAATATGATTAAGGGCATAATTGCACTTTCAACTATTACGGGCTTAATTGCGGAGTGTACTTCCGTAGGGGAGTTCCTTGAAAACATAAGGAGCCAGTTCACTGGTTCTTCAAAGATTTATGCCACTCAGTTGCTAAAACAACTCATGACAGAAAAGTACACACGCGGTGGACATGGCATAAGAGAGCACATCCTCAGGATGAGCAACATGGCAGCTAAACATAAACCCATGGATTTGGACTTGGAGCTCAAACCCCCACTCCTTGTTCACGTGGTTATGGCCTCACTGCCAAAAGAGTTTGACACTTTTATTGTCAACTACAACATGCCACCTGAAAAATGAGGCATTGAAAAGACTATAGACATGTGTGTTCAAGAAGAGGAAAGACTTAAAACCTCACATGTTGGTTCTCTGAACTATGTGTAGGATACCAAGAAAAGGAACTACACTCACAATAGCAACGGTTCCCTTCAAAGCCACATGGAAAAGCTCCCACGCAATATCAGCATCAACAGAAGTCTTTTCCAATGGACAAAGACACATGTCTCCACTGTAAGAAGATTGGGCATTACAAAAAAGATTGCGCTGATTGGTTAAAGTTAATAATGGCAAAGAGAGGTAACAACATTGTTCCCTTTGTGAATGAATCCTTGTATAGACAGTTTTCTAAATCTACTTGGTGGATTGACTCAGGTGCAACTGTTCATGTTGCAAATTATACAAGGATTCCATTCGACGCGGACTACTCAAAGAAGCGAAAGAAGCATTGAAGCCGCAAATGAAGTTAAGTAGAAGTTGAAGCTGTCGGCGAAATCTCCATGGAGTTAGCTGATGGATTCAAACTTTTGCTTAGAGATGTTTTATATGTTCCTTCATGTCACATAAACTCGATTATTGTTTCATGCTTGGACAAACACCATTATGAATGTTATTCTGGACATGGAAAGTGTGCCATATGGTTTAATAATGCTTATGTGGGTGATGCTTTACTTCACAATAAGCTTTATTTATTCTCCTTGCATGAAAAAGTGCATTCTCTGTGTAATGTGAATGAGCATGTTTCCGCGTCGAACAAAGAACAAAAGAAAAGAAAGAGAACTCATGACTCATCGAAATTGTGGCACTATCGCTTGGGCCATATTTCGAAGGGGAGAACAGAAAGACTAACTAAAAGTGAAATTCTTCCTCCACTAGAGTTCTCAGACTCAGAACAATGCATTGATTGCATTAAAGGAAAGTATGTAAAACAAATCAAAAAGGGTGCAAACAGAAGCACGGGAACACTATAAATCATTCACACTGACATGTGTGGACCATTTCTTGTGAAAAGTGTGGATGGCTATGACTCGTTCATAACATTCACAGATGATTACTCCCAATATGGTTATATTTATCCAATCAAAGAAAGAAATGAAGCATTGTTTAAATTTAAGATATTCAAAGCTGAAGTTGAAAATCAGCTTGATAAAAGAATAAAGGTAGTGAGATCTCACCGTGGGGGGGCACTACGGTTGGCACACTCCATATGGCCAAGTCCCTGGACCTTTTGCAAAGTTCTTACACGAGACTGGCATAGTATCCTAGTATTCAATGTCGGGCGAGCCTCGACAAAATGGAGTAGCAGAAAGGCATAATCCTACACTTATGGATATGGTGCGCAGCATGATGAGTTACTCCAACTTGTTATTGGGATTATGGATGGGGGCGCTTAAAACAACCATTCACATTCTCAATAGAGTAACAAGCAAGTCGGTGCCCAAAACACCATACAAGCTATGGACAGGAAGAGTGTCCTCCCTGCAACATTTCAGGGTGTGGGGGGTTCCCAGCTGAGGCCAAAATGTTTAATCCAAATATTGCAAAGTTAGATCCCAAAACAGTAAGTTGCCACTTCATTGGCTATCCTGATAGATCAAAGGGTTTTCATTTCTACTGTCAAGAAAGATACACAAAGTTTGTAGTAACAAGACATGCGATCTTCTTACTGGACGAAATGATGAGGGGGGCATCGTAGCTCGGAAAATTTAACTTGAGGAGAAGAGGGTGCATGCACCTAATCCGATGATTTAAGAGCAATTTTTCTCACCACCTATTGTAACTCCAACCATGACACCTATGGGAGAAGACCCGAAACCTGCCCATCAGGAGCCGACAGAATCCGTTGTTGAGCATGAAAGGGAGGAGCAACGGCTAATTTTAGAAGATGTGCCAGAAGTTGAGGCACATGATGTGCTAGGGACTGAGGCAGTTATAAGGTCTAATAGAACTAAAAGATCAGCTATTTCTACTGATTATAAATTTTATAGCATAGAATTGGTTAATATGGAAGGTGATCGCACTTCATCGAAGTGGCTGGAGGCTATGAAAGACGAGATGAGATTGATGAGTTACAACGATGTTCGGGACTTATAAGACATTCCTAAAGGAGCCAAAACAGTACGTCGTAAATGGATCTACCAAACAAAGTATGACTCTAATGGGAATATAGAAAGGTATAAAGCACAACTTGTGGCAAAAGGATTTACACAAAGAGAAGGGATAGATTACAATGAGTCATTTTCCCCAATCTCATATAAGGATTCCTTCAGAATCATAATGGCATTAGTTACACATTTTGATTTAGAGTTACATCAAATGGACGTAAAGATTGCATTTCTAAACGGGGATTTAGAAGAAAATGTCTACATGAGACAACCCAAGGGTTTTATCATGAAAGGCAAGAAACATATGGGATGTCGCGTGAATAAATCCATTTATGTACTAAGGCAAGCCTCTAGACATTGGTATCTAAAGTTCAGTGAGACAATTAAAAGATTTGTATTTAAAGAGAATGTTGAGGATAACTGTGTTTAATCTTGTATGCTTGCTAGCACTGATGTTAGTGTGCTACAAGAAAAAAAATAAGTTTTGGCCCTCAAATTTTGATATAAAAGATCTTGGTGAAGCATCTTATGTTTTGGGCATTGAAATTCACCGACATAGGAAAAATGGAGTTTAGGACTATCACAAAAAGCATATTTATAGAAGGTTCTCAAAAAGTATAATATGCATGCGAGTAAGTCCACACCTGCTCTGATGACCCACAAGTATAGGGGATCAATCATAGTCCTTTAGATAAGTAGGAGTGTCAAACCCAACGAGGGGCGGAAGGAAATGATAGGCAGTTTTCAGCAAGATATTCTCTGCAAGTGCTATTAGTGACAGTAGTAGATAGTTTTGCAGCAAGATATTTTGTAACAAGTGACAAGTAACAATAGTAACTAAGGTGCATCAAGGTATCCCAATCCTTTTTACAGCAAAGGATACGCCAGAAAGTGTTCTTATATGAAGAAAGTTCCCCCGAGGACACATGGGGATTTTTATCTAGTCATGTTCATCATGTTGAATTGATTCGTGTTCGCTACTTTGATAATTTGATATGTGGGTGGACCGGTGCTAAGGTGTTGTTCTTACTTGAACAAACAACCCACTTATGATTACACCCTTGCGCAAGCATCCGCAACTATGAAAGAAGAATTAACATAAATCTAACCATAGCATGAAACATGTGGATCCAAATCAACCCCTTATGAAGTAACGCGTAAACTAGGGTTTAAGCTTTTGTCACTCTCGCAGCCCATCATCTACTTGTTACTCCACAATGCCTTCCCTTAGGCCCATAACATGGTGTAGTGTCGTGTAGTCGACGTTCACACTACACCACTAAGAGAAGCAACAACATGCATATCATCAAAATATTGAACGAATACCAATTTCACATGGTTACTTGTGACAAGACTTCTCCCATGTCCTCAAGAACAATAGTAACTAGTCACACCTCATCAACATGTTCAAGATCAGAGATATAATGATGGTGACAAAGGATCCGAACATAATATCTTTCACCAATTAATCCAACAAGCATCAACTACAAGATGTAATCACCACTACTAGCAACCCACAGGTACCAATCTGAGGTTTTGAGACAAAGATCAAATACAAGAGATGAACTAGGGTTGGAGATGAGATGGCATTCGTATTGATGTGGACGAAGATTTGTTCTCCCATGAAGGAGGAAGCGTTGGTGATGATGATGGCTTGGGTCTCCCCCTCCCATAAGGAAATTTCCCCGGCAGAATCACACTACCAGAGAGGAAAAGGGCCTCTGTCTAGGTTTCCGCCTCGAGACGGCGGCGCTTCGTCCCGAAAATAATCTCTTGATTTTTCTAGGGTAAAACACACCATATAGGATAAGATGGACGTCGGAGGGCTAGAGGAGCCCCACAAGCTATCAGGGGGCGGCCAGGGGCTGGGTCGCGGCCTGCTGGCTTGTGCCCAGCTGGCAGCCCTCCTGTAGTGTATTTTTGTTCCAGAAATTCTTAAGTATTCCAGAAATATTCTCCGTGAAATTTCAGGTCATTTGGAGTCTGGTGATTTATGTGCCTATTCTTCTGTTTTCCGGTCCAGAATCCCAATTTCCAGACATTTCCCTCATTGTGATGTTCCTTGCATATCTAGAGAGAAAAAGGCATAAGAATTGCATAAAAATTTGGAATAATGGACAAGAACAAAGTAAAAAGGTACAAGAAATCATGATGCAAAATTGATGTATCATGCTCCTATAATCAAGGGCGATAGTTTTGGGAAATTCCGATGTCCCAAGAACCAGTACGAGCTCGATCAAATGAAAGTAGTGCCATATACTTCGGTTGTTGGAAGTTTATAGTGTGCACTCACCCTGACTTAGATTTTATCATCGGGGTACTCGGTAGATATCAAGAGAATCCAGGCATAGAGCACTGGAAGATGGTAAATAAAGCATTGAGTTATGCGCAAGGCACAAAGGACCTCATGCTAACATACAAAAGATCTGATTCCCTAGAGATAAAAGGGTATTAAGACGCATAATTTGCGATAGACAGAGATGATAGAAAATCCACGTCAGGATACGTGTTCACTCTCGCTGGAGGGGCTATTTCATGGAAAAGCACCAAACAGTCCATAGTTGCATCGTCCACGATGCAAGCAGAGTTTATTGCATGTTTTGAGGCCACTGAGCAGGTGATATGGTTCAAGAAACTTATACCTGACTTGAAAGTAGTAGATTGTATTGATAAACCACTAAAGATGTATTGTGACAACTACCCCGCGGTATTCTATGCTCACAAGAACAAGTCGAGTAATGCTACCAAAACAATAGATATAAAGTATTATGTTGTGAAAGATAAAATCCAGGATCACACTATAAGTCTCAAGTATATAAGGACAAAGGATATGCTTGCGAATCCGCTAACAAAAGGCTTACCACCCAATGTGTTCAAGGAACACTTAGCCGGCATGGGTTTAAGGGAAAGCCTATGATTCTTGGATCATGAGAGGCCCAAAAACAACAGAAATTGTTTCTTAACACATAGGTATGTTGTAGTTGTGTGATTCTATCGGCAATTGAGTTGTGACGATGAAGCATGTTCTATGTATTGATCTGTGATGAAACGAGTAAAGTAAAAGGTATAAAGGAAAAAATTAAAGTTGAGATCAAGGGTGTCGGGACCCCGATCCTAAGCCATTGGAATCCAGCCTGTAACACATCGCATCTCTTTGTGGTCTCACGCACGGTTAACTCCACGGCTGCAGCCTTACCTTAGCCGGGACCGTTTGCGTCTTTTGACTCACGTATGCGATAGGTGTCGCTAGCAATCCAATGTCAAAGAACCCGGATCGACATGTCTAGTCATAAACCAAAGTGGCAGTTCCGCACAAGGACAGGCATACATGACCCAACAAAGCAGGTGTCGGTCATCAGCGAACGTAGACGAGTCGTAGCAAGCTACAAGGACTCCATTACGTCGCGTGACATTTCCCCAAAGAGGACAGACACAGCAGCTAAGAAGGACACATGTCGGTCAACCAATGTGTCCGGAGCAGTAGCGGACTACCAAGGCTCGTTGGATCACAAAGGGGCATTTCCTTGTAAGGAGTGCTACTAAGGTTCACGACTAGGTATTCGAACCCCATACATATCAAGTATGACACACGTACGCATGGCATACCGATATGTATAGATACATCGATGGCATCACAACATAACCATAAACATACAACCTTTATTCGAGAGGCTCGGAAGAGCCACACACATAATATTACACATTAAGGTCTCTCGACCCATAATAGCAGTCATACAAATACAAGCCAGCGGAAGAGTTATAAACTGTCTGGGTACAGACAGTGCAACTAGAAGGCACATGGCCTGACTATACTACAAAGCCGACGTAGGGCCAGATCGTAGCTGGGACACCAGCTACTCATCGTCGTCGATGTCTACGAAGAACCCTCCATTAGGGTCATTAGCAACCTCTGCAACATTTATTAAGCAAACATGAGTACGAAGGTACTCAGCAAGACTTTAGGAGAACTAACTACTCATGCAAGGTATCAAAAGGTATTGTGGGGTTTCATGCGGGAAGCCAGCATTCGACTCGTGGCTAGACAACTTGCATTTTGAAATTAGTTTTGACAACTTGATTTCTCGCACACGAGTCCACTAACACCACAACAATACACTATCGTGGAATCATTCCGTCTCCATACGGAAATGCCGTCCACGACACTCACGCTTATCTTGACAAATTTTTATGAGTAGCCATTGAAGTTATCTATGAACAACATATGTCTCCAAGTAGTCCATATCCGCGGACGCGGCTATTCGAATAGATCATAACCCTGCAGGGGTGTACTTCGTCACACACGCTCTCGCCACTTATCGCCATGTGCACGTCATGCACCTCGGCAACCTTCAAGCGGAAGCCCAGCGAGGGAGTCGGCCACGACCGTTAACCACACCAGTACCTAGTCCAGGTTTATCGCCTATCTGAGAGTAACCCGTACGGAAGTCCGGCCGAGGTTTCCGCCACGGCCTCAAACGATGTGCGCAGGGTTCCCAAGCCCACCATCCGGGTGCCACTTGATACACCGTGCCACTGCCTACCGCATCACGGTCCACCTCTCAGGTCAGCACCATGCACGGCCTCCAGCATTACTATAAACACCAGAAACTACTTGCAACTCCTGGACCGAGTACTACGCGATTAATAGGCCGAGCGGGGTCATATTTCAGGGCCCAGCATGTGGTAGTATCTAGTCTTGGATTACATACACGGAACTTAGTTCCTAAGGACGGTTCCAATGAAACAACCCGCCATGTACTCCTACACAACCTTTCACCGGTACCTTTACCAAATCAAGTTCAACACACAACCTTTGCTTACCGAACACATTCCACATTTCTGTTCATCTCCCAGATGACAGACCATACACAACTCTAAGCATAGCATGCATAGCAGGATAAGGCACATCATAGCTCAAGCAACTACCAGGTATGCTAGGTTGCAAGGTTCGGCTATTTACTGTGACAAGGTTAGGTCATGCAAAGGAAGTGGGTTCAACTAACGTGGCAAAAGCAGTTGAAGCATTTGATCCTAATGCAATAAATAAGTGCAGGAGCAGGAACATGGGATTTATCGTGATGATCAAAGGGGTTGCTTGCCTTGTTGCTCAGAGGAGGAACGATATCCGTCAGACGGATATTCGGTGGAATCCGGGGGTGCGGAGCCTACCGAAATGAATGGCAACATTCAATAACAATCATATGCACTCAAAATGATGCATGAGCATGGCATGAGAATGCAAGGTGATAAGTTATTATTTTCAACAGGTAATAGGTTTAGAGTTGATTTGAATCACATTCGAATAGCAATTCAAACGGGTATTCTCGGATACCGGTTTAATTGATTCGACCTGATGCTCGGATCAACTTGATGTTATCATGCATGAAATGTCATGTTATGGTACTGGTTTGTAATTAGGGCAGTGTGTGATCATTGCATAAATAATGGATTTTGAATATTTTTGCAAATTCCATTTATAAAGTGATTATAAGAATTGAATTATTCCTTATTTCACAATTTAGGGTTCTGTAACTTTTTCAAACATAGCTGAAAATAGCATAATCAGAATCCTTGAATTTTTCTGATACTTTTTCATATATAAATTATTTTCATTGGAGTTACAGTTAATTTCTATGATTTTTACAAGTTTTATCAATTTACTGGAATTATTTCTATACTGGAAATTCTATTTATTGCATCAGGCTGACGTCAGCAGGTCAGCCGACCTGTTCAGGTCAAACCTAACAGGGGGGGCCCACTGGTCAGCCTCTCTGGGACTAATCCCGCCCTGACCAGCCCTAACTGAGGTTTGACTTGGCCTTGGGCCAACTTGTCAGCGAGAGATTAAGCTCCTAATCTGCTGGATTAGCTTTGCCACGTCGGCATCCACCGGCGGCGAGGTCGTCCTCGCCGGCGGGGAGCCTCCGGCGACCACCAGCACGGCGGAGAGGCTCGGAAACGACACACAGGGGCCAAATGCTGCGCGGAGAGCACCAGAGGAACGGCACGTCTCCCGCAGCTTCATTTCTGCGCCTAGCCGGGGCTGATCTGGCCGGAGATGACGCCGGCGACGAGCTTGGTGGCGGCCAAGGCTCGGGCGTCATCGGGGTCTTTGCAACAGGGGGATCTACGCTCGGTTCTTAGCTGCTACGGCATCTACGCGTCGTCCTGGAGCTGCTGGTGCCCTCGGAGGGACGAGCTGATCATCGGAGGGCTACCGGCGACGAGCGGCAGCGGCGGTCCTCGTCGGGCTCCGGTGAAACTAGAGCTAGAGGAGGGGATCGACGGGGAAAACTTAGGGGAAACGACCGCATGCTCACGGGGAGTGCAGAGCAGAGCTTAGACGGCTCGGGGAAGGCCTGGGGGCGACGAATCGACGGGAGAGGTCCGGCGGCCGGAGGTGGAAGACGACGGCATTGCGGGCTTTGCAGGCCTCGAGGAAGCTTCGGCTTCTGCAGAGATGACCAGGGCGATGAGGCGGAGCTAAAAGCGTGCTCTGGGAGGGAATCCTATGGCCAGGGGCACGGGCAGCTCGAGCTCGAGCTCGGCTCTAATGACGGCAGCAAGGAGGAGGAGGAGATCCGGGAGGAGGAGGAGAACCGAGGCGGGGAATGGATAGGGGAGGCTCTGGGGAGCTTATCCCCGTCGTCGCCAGCGCGAAGCAGCGGCCAAGCAGGCACGCAGGTGCGTGGCCGCGCCGGAGGGGGCGGCGGCCACCTCCTGCTGCCTACTGGCGCGAGGGAGGGGACGAGCGGGGAGATGGGCCGGGCCAGGCTTAGGCGACAGGTAAGGTTTTTCCATTTTTTTCTGTTTTTGTTTTTCTGTTTTGCTAATTATTGTTTTGCTAATTAATTCAGCTGCAAAACAAAACGAAAAAACTATTTTAGACCTCCTGCAATATTTGTTATAATATCCCCACTCATTTCCAAGGTTTTCAACATTTTTGGAAATTTATAGATTCTGATTTCAAATTTTAAAGTTTGAAACTAGTGGCTTTTGCATTTATTTAAAATGCTTAAAGTGTCAAGAAAATAGTTTTCTCCAATGCTCATTTACTTTCATGATTTATCAGAAAGTTTGACCATTTCTTGAGGCCATTTTGGGTTCATTGATTTTGAACTAGTTTGAGATTTCCTTTAATTGAAATGGTGGCCAGGGTTTTGAGTTTTTCCTTTGCCACTTTGTTGTTTTTGTTGAAACTTCTTAGATGCAAATGCAAAGAAGACATGAGCACAATGCTATCTTGATTAAGGGTTAGGGATGTGACAACTCACCCCCACTCAAAAGAATCTCGTCCCGAGATTTAGAAGTCGTCGGGAATAACGCAGGATACTCAAGTCGGAGACGATCCTCTCTTTCCCAAGTTGCCTCCTTTTCAGAATGATTTGACCATTGAACTTTAAGAAACTTGAGGTTTCGACGTCGAGTGGTAGGCTCAGCTTGATCAAGAATACGCACGGGGTATTCTCGGCAGGAAAGGTTATCTTGTAGATCAAGCGTTTCGTGGTCCACTTCACGGATAGGATCCGAAAAGCAACGCCTGAGTTGCGAGACGTGGAAAACATCATGAACCTTGGAAAGATGCGGAGGAAGTTCCAACTGGTAGGCAACTTCTCCTCGTTTGGCAAGAATGCGAAAAGGACCAATGTAACGAGGAGCCAATTTGCCCTTGATACCGAATCGATGGGTACCCTTCAAAGGTGTAACCCGAAGGTAAGCCTTCTCGTCAACTTCAAAGGTCACAGCCTTATGATGACGATCATATTGGCTCTTTTGACGAGACTGGGCTGTTTTCAACTTTTCACGAATAATGCAAACCTGCTCTTCTGCATCCTGGATCATGTCCGGGCCAAAGAGTTGCCTCTCTCCGGTTTCTGACCAATTAAGAGGGGTTCGACATCTTCGTCCATAGAGAACTTCAAAAGGGGCTCTGCCCAAGCTTGATTGATAACTATTGTTATAAGCGAATACGGCGAATGGAAGGCACTTCTCCCAATTCATACCGAACGAAATAACACAAGCTCGGAGCATATGTTCTAGGATTTGATTCACTCTTTCTACTTGACCACTTGATTGAGGATGGAAAGCAGTACTAAAAGATAAGTGAGTCCCCATGGCATTCTGAAAAATTTCCCAGAAGCGAGAAGTAAAGATACTTCCACGGTCCGAGTTCATTTCCAGGGGAACACCATGAAGAGACACTATTCGAGAGATGTATAATTCTGCTAGCTGGCTAGCTGTTATACTCTCACGAACAGGAAGAAAATGAGCCACTTTGGAAAGACGGTCAATGACCACAAAGATAGCATTATTTCCTTTCTTGGTCTTGGGAAATCCGGTAATGAAATACATGCTAACTTTATCCCATTTCCATTCAGGAATAGCTAAAGGTTGAAGGGTGCCAGCAGGCCTTTGATGTTCTGCCTTAACTCGACGACAAACGTCGCAGTTAGCAACGAACTCAGCAATTTCTCTCTTCATCCTAGTCCACCAGAACCTCTGGCGTAGGTCCTGATACATCTTAGTACTACCGGGATGAATGGTGAGAGGAGAATCATGAGCCTCCTTAAGGATTAACTGCCTTAGATGTGGGTTCTTAGGAACCACTAAACGATTCTGGAAGAACACAACACCTTGATCATTCATGGAAAATTCTTTAGCGTTTCCGCTAAAAATATTCCCCTTGATCCGTGATATACCCTTGTCACGCTTTTGGCCAGCTATAATTTGATCCTTAAGAGTAGGCTTCGCCACCAGGGTAGAAAGGAATCCTTGAGGAACAATATGAAGATTCAACTTCCGAAAGTCCTCATGGAGATGTGGTTGACCTTGTTGTAGCATCAAATTGTTACAATAAGATTTACGACTTAGCGCATCGGCCATAACATTGGCCTTCCCCGGGGTGTAAGTTATCCCTAAGTCGTAATCCGAGATCAACTCAGCCCACCGTCTTTGCCTGAGATTCAAATCCGGCTGGGTGAAGATATATTTCAGACTTTGGTGATCAGTGAATATTTCGCAGCGATTACCTAAAAGGTAATGTCGCCAGGTTTTTAGGGCATGGACCACAGCTGCAAGCTCAAGGTCATGTGTGGGATAATTATCCTCATGTGGACGCAACTGTCGAGATGCGTATGCGATCACATGACGATTTTGCATGAGAATGCAACCTAATCCTTGTCGCGAGGCGTCGCAATAGATAACAAAGTCCTTAGAAAAATCTGGTGGTAGCAACACAGGTGCGGAAGTCAGGCGTCTTTTCAGTTCCTGAAAACTATGCTCACACTGTGGTGTCCACTCGAACTTTTTATCCTTCTTGAGGAGTTCAGTTAGAGGCTTTGCAACCTTGGAGAAATTCTCGACGAAGTGGCGACAATAGCTCGCTAGACCAAGAAACTCCTAACTTGCTTAACCGATTCAGGTTGAGTCCAATCAAGGACAGCTTGAACTCTCTCGGGATTGACAGCAATACCTTTACCAGAGATTACGTGGCCTAGATAGGTCACTTCTGGTAACCAGAATTCACATTTTGAAAATTTGGCATAAAGGCGATGCTCTCGAAGTTTCATCAATACCAGCCTTAGATGCTCGGCATGTTCTTGTTCATTCTTTGAGTAGATGAGAATATCATCGAGGTATACTACGACGAATTTATCCAAATACTCCATAAAGATTGAATTCATCAGTCGAGAGAAGGTGGCTGGGGCATTGGTTAAACCGAAGGACATAACGGTGTACTCATATTGTCCATAACGAGTAACAAAAGCCGTTTTTGGAATGTCCCCGTTTTTAATCTTGATTTGATGGTATCCCAACCTCAAATCCATTTTGGATAAGACTGAGGATCCAGCGAGCTGATCGTACAGATCGTTGATCCTGGGGGGCGGATACTTGTTCTTTATGGTGACCAGGTTGACTGGTCGGTAATCTACAACCATCCGATCCGTTCCGTCTTTCTTCTTGACGAAGAGGACGGGGCAAGCCCAAGGAGAAGAGCTAGGACGAATGAAACCCTTGCTCAAGGCCTCATCTAGTTGCTTCTTAAGTTCGGCTAGCTCTAGGGATGCCATCTTATAAGGTCTTCTGGCTATTGGGACAGTTCCCGGAACAAGATCTATCACAAACTCTACATCTCTGTCAGGTGGAATTCCTGGCAGTTCCTCTGGAAAAACATCCGGGAAGTCACGGACTACCGGAATGTCTTCAAGTTCCGGAAGAGGGTTGGCATTTAAGGAATAGAGCTGGCATTTGGCAACTCGAGTAGAGACATTTACTATCTCACCCGAGGGATGGGTAAGCTGGACATTTCTAGAGTGAGTATCAATCTTGGCATAGTGAGCTGACATCCAGTCCATGCCCAAGATGATATTAATATCCGAAGATTTCAATGGTATCAATGAGGCTAGAAAAACTAGCCTGTCTACTAGAATTTCATTGTCATAGGTTATCCTAGAGGTTTGCCATTTACTACCAGGGGTTTGGACAACCAATGGGATTGGCATATCACAAAATGACATGTTATGCAACTGTGCATAACTTTCTGAAATGAAGGAATGAGAAGACCCAGTGTCAAAGAGAACAGACGCTGGGTGATGATTAACAAGAAGCGTACCCAGCATGACGTCAGGATCCTCTGCAGCTTCTTCTGCTGACACATAGTTCACACGGCCACGTGCAGGAGTTGGCTTCACATAATAAGCTTTACCCGACTTGGCCTGCCCGACGGACTTTCCGGGTTGCTTGGCACCCACATTCTCAGGACACTCACGGGAATAATGCCCTGGTTCTCCACACTTGTAGCATATCACATGGTTGGCACGTGGTGCAGCATTGCTAGCTGGACCACCATAAGCTTTTGCTGGAGGGTTGGCCTTATTCGTCTGAGGCGCCACGTAGGATGGCCTCGGAGTGTATCTTGGCGGCAGAGAACTGTTTGGAATCCACAGCCTGCGTTTTGGGAACGCGGAACCAGAAGACGAGCCGAAGTCACGGGAGTGCTTCCTTGTGGCTTCGAAGTCAGAATGACCAGTCTCCGCACTGATCGCTTTGTTGACCAGGGCTTGAAAACTTGCACACTCATGGAGGCGCAGGTCTCGACGGAGCTCAGGGCTCAGACCCTTACGGAATCTTGCTTGCTTCTTGGCGTCAGTAGACACCTCCTCTGTTGCATAGCGGGCGAGGTTACCGAACTCGCGGCTATAGGCATCCACAGACAACTTGCCCTGAGTGAAGGCACAGAACTCCTCTCTCTTTCTGTCCATCAGGCCCTCTGGAATATGGTGTAGACGAAAAGCTGCACTGAAGTCTGCCCATGTGGCCACTGGTTCAGCGGGACGCATAGCTTCAAAATTCTCCCACCACAGATTGGCGGGTCCCTCCAGGAAATACGCCGCAAAGGTCACCTTGTCGGCCTCAGACACATTTGCCGAGCGAATCTTGCGTGAGATGCTGCACAGCCAGTCATCAGCGTCGAGGGGATCGACGGAATGATGAAACTTTGGAGGATTCAGCTTCACAAAGTCATTGAGGGACACTGCAGCATTCCTAGGCTGTCGAGCCGTATTCTGCTCAATACGCTCTAGTAGTCGATTGGTCTCCCTTTTGTTTCTTTCTGCCTCAAGCATCACTTCTACCAGAGAAGGTGGGTGAGGCAGGTCTTCCTGCGACGCTTGACTACCCTCACCTTGCTCATGAGCAGGGGCACGGTTCAACCTGGTGAACACCATCCTCACAAACAAACTCATAGCTTAGACCAATATCATATCAATACTAGCTATGGACTAAGAATGTACTGAACACACGGAATGCGGAAATGAATATCTGAACAACATGGTAACAAGCAACTGCTATATATACACCATGGTTCATACACACCCTTACATAGTTCAGTACAAACTTACCCGAAGAGCAAACTACTGAAATGGTGGAACTACTCATCAGAGGCTTACAAGCTTCCTATACATTATTTATCTAGGCCTCCGGAATTCATTTCACATTACTACCATACTTCACAAGTCACGCAGGACTGTGAACATACGGCTACTACCATACTATCCTTCCGCTCACAGCTCAGGCATCCGCATAGAACATCTCATAGAGATTACCTCCATGACCTGGAAGCTCAACCTGCGGATCAGGAAACACTCTAGCCTGAGATCCCTGGGATCCATAAGGACATGGATGTGGCATGGGTCCCCTGACTAGTGGTAAGAGGGGTCCCCGAAGAGGTGTGACTCCTCCTATAGCTGGCCAGTCAACGTGGGCCGGAAGATGGTTCCTAACAGGGTTCAGCATCTCCATCTCTCCATACCCTGTCTGGACTACCGGTGCCAGCTGCGTCAAAGCTGTCCACAGACGGGCACGGGTAGCATAAAGCTCCATGCGGAGAGCACGAGCATCCTTGTCTCTGTTCTCTAGCATCTCAACAGTGGTCTGCAGAAGTGGATCCTCCATAGAAGAATCAAAATAGACTCCACTGAGGTATCCCTCTTCACCAGACTGAGAGGCCGGAACATAGCAGAACTCTGAATTCTGCAGCAGTGCATGTCTCGCTCTCATAATAGTCAGCACTGAATAGGCAACATCTTGTACTGCCATGTCAACAGTGACCCCCAACCCATAGGACCAATGGATTGGCTCCTCAGCTCCAGGGTAGTCTAGGAATACCCTAACAGTGCAGATGTACTGGCTCTGGTTGAAGTCCCGGTACTATTCCTCCACTGTGTACTCGGGGTACCAGCGGTAACCGCACACCGACATCACCCTGACCAGCATGGCCGTATGACCCGGCACATCAATGCACCTGGTCAGACGTACCACCTGACGAGAAGGACGGCCAGGCATCTGTAATAGAGAGTAATGCAAAAGCATTAGAGCTCTGAAAGCAAAATTGGGCAGCATAACGGCTGTAAATGCTCAAAACAAATTTGAGACAACCCAAAATGGAATAGCGTAACCACTCAACTATCAAGTTCAACTCTCTGATCATCAAACTTACTTCCTGCTTCCTAGGAATAAAAGAAACCCAATATCTCTCGACCCGTAGTCCTATAAGCTACCGATCGGAACACGAGCCTAGGAGAAGATGAGTAACCTAGTCCTTAATTCCCGCAGAAGAGACGAGGATGACCAGAATAGAATAACTTGAGAAGAGAACAAGAGTCTTACGTTCCCTTCCACAAACAATTCCCTTATATATAACTAAAGCAATTCTAGACTCAACTTCGACCAGTTTGGCTTAGTAATCCTACAGTCAGTCAGGCTCTGATACCAACGCTGTCGGGACCCCGATCCTAAGCCATAGGAATCCAGCCTGTAACACATCGCATCTCTTTGTGGTCTCACGCACGGTTAACTCCACGGCTGCAGCCTTACCTTAGCCGGGACCGTTTGCGTCTTTTGACTCACGTATGCGATAGGTGTCGCTAGCAATCCAATGTCAAAGAACCCGGATCGACATGTCTAGTCATAAACCAAAGTGGCAGTTCCGCACAAGGACAGGCATACATGACCCAACAAAGCAGGTGTCGGTCATCAGCGAACGTAGACGAGTCGTAGCAAGCTACAAGGACTCCATTACGTCGCGTGACATTTCCCCAAAGAGGACAGACACAGCAGCTAAGAAGGACACATGTCGGTCAACCAATGTGTCCGGAGCAGTAGCGGACTACCAAGGCTCGTTGGATCACAAAGGGGCATTTCCTTGTAAGGAGTGCTACTAAGGTTCACGACTAGGTATTCGAACCCCATACATATCAAGTATGACACACGTACGCATGGCATACCGATATGTATAGATACATCGATGGCATCACAACATAACCATAAACATACAACCTTTATTCGAGAGGCTCGGAAGAGCCACACACATAATATTACACATTAAGGTCTCTCGACCCATAATAGCAGTCATACAAATACAAGCCAGCGGAAGAGTTATAAACTGTCTGGGTACAGACAGTGCAACTAGAAGGCACATGGCCTGACTATACTACAGAGCCGACGTAGGGCCAGATCGTAGCTGGGACACCAGCTACTCATCGTCGTCGATGTCTACGAAGAACCCTCCATTAGGGTCATTAGCAACCTCTGCAACATTTATTAAGCAAACATGAGTACGAAGGTACTCAGCAAGACTTTAGGAGAACTAACTACTCATGCAAGGTATCAAAAGGTATTGTGGGGTTTCATGCGGGAAGCCAGCATTCGACTCGTGGCTAGACAACTTGCATTTTGAAATTAGTTTTGACAACTTGATTTCTCGCACACGAGTCCACTAACACCACAACAATACACTATCGTGGAATCATTCCGTCTCCATACGGAAATGCCGTCCACGACACTCACGCTTATCTTGACAAATTTTTATGAGTAGCCATTGAAGTTATCTATGAACAACATATGTCTCCAAGTAGTCCATATCCGCGGACGCGGCTATTCGAATAGATCATAACCCTGCAGGGGTGTACTTCGTCACACACGCTCTCGCCACTTATCGCCATGTGCACGTCATGCACCTCGGCAACCTTCAAGCGGAAGCCCAGCGAGGGAGTCGGCCACGACCGTTAACCACACCAGTACCTAGTCCAGGTTTATCGCCTATCTGAGAGTAACCCGTACGGAAGTCCGGCCGAGGTTTCCGCCACGGCCTCAAACGATGTGCGCAGGGTTCCCAAGCCCACCATCCGGGTGCCACTTGATACACCGTGCCACTGCCTACCGCATCACGGTCCACCTCTCAGGTCAGCACCATGCACGGCCTCCAGCATTACTATAAACACCAGAAACTACTTGCAACTCCTGGACCGAGTACTACGCGATTAATAGGCCGAGCGGGGTCATATTTCAGGGCCCAGCATGTGGTAGTATCTAGTCTTGGATTACATACACGGAACTTAGTTCCTAAGGACGGTTCCAATGAAACAACCCGCCATGTACTCCTACACAACCTTTCACCGGTACCTTTACCAAATCAAGTTCAACACACAACCTTTGCTTACCGAACACATTCCACATTTCTGTTCATCTCCCAGATGACAGACCATACACAACTCTAAGCATAGCATGCATAGCAGGATAAGGCACATCATAGCTCAAGCAACTACCAGGTATGCTAGGTTGCAAGGTTCGGCTATTTACTGTGACAAGGTTAGGTCATGCAAAGGAAGTGGGTTCAACTAACGTGGCAAAAGCAGTTGAAGCATTTGATCCTAATGCAATAAATAAGTGCAGGAGCAGGAACATGGGATTTATCGCGATGATCAAAGGGGTTGCTTGCCTTGTTGCTCAGAGGAGGAACGATATCCGTCAGACGGATATTCGGTGGAATCCGGGGGTGCGGAGCCTACCGAAATGAATGGCAACATTCAATAACAATCATATGCACTCAAAATGATGCATGAGCATGGCATGAGAATGCAAGGTGATAAGTTATTATTTTCAACAGGTAATAGGTTTAGAGTTGATTTGAATCACATTCGAATAGCAATTCAAACGGGTATTCTCGGATACCGGTTTAATTGATTCGACCTGATGCTCGGATCAACTTGATGTTATCATGCATGAAATGTCATGTTATGGTACTGGTTTGTAATTAGGGCAGTGTGTGATCATTGCATAAATAATGGATTTTGAATATTTTTGCAAATTCCATTTATAAAGTGATTATAAGAATTGAATTATTCCTTATTTCACAATTTAGGGTTCTGTAACTTTTTCAAACATAGCTGAAAATAGCATAATCAGAATCCTTGAATTTTTCTGATACTTTTTCATATATAAATTATTTTCATTGGAGTTACAGTTAATTTCTATGATTTTTACAAGTTTTATCAATTTACTGGAATTATTTCTATACTGGAAATTCTATTTATTGCATAAGACTGACGTCAGCAGGTCAGCCGACCTGTTCAGGTCAAACCTGACAGGGGGGCCCCACTGGTCAGCCTCTCTCGGACTAATCCCGCGCTGACCAACCCTAACTGAGGTTTGACTTGGCCTTGGGCCCACTTGTCAGCGAGAGATTAAGCTCCTAATCTGCTGGATTAGCTTTGCCACGTCGGCATCCACCGGCGGCGAGGTCGTCCTCGCCGGCGGGGAGCCTCCGGCGACCACCAGCACGGCGGAGGGGCTCGGAAACGGCGCACACGGGGCCAAATGCTGCACGGAGAACACCAGAGGAACGACACGTCTCCCGCAGCTTCATTTCTGCGCCTAGCCGGGGCTGATCTGGCCGGAGATGACGCCGGCGACGAGCTTGGCGGTGGCCAAGGCTCGGGCGTCATCGGGGTCTTTGCAACAGGGGGATCTACACTCGGTTCTTAGCTGCTACGGCATCTACGCATCGTCCTGGAGCTGCTGGTGCCCTCGGAGGGACGAGCTGATCATCGGAGGGCTACCGGCGACGAGCGGCAGCGGCGGTCCTCGTCGGGCTCCGGTGAAACTAGAGCTAGAGGAGGGGATCGACGGGGAAAACTTAGGGTAAACGACCGCATGCTCACGGGGAGTGCAGAGCAGAGCTTAGACGGCTCGGGGAAGGCCTGGGGGCGACGAATCGACGGGAGAGGTCCGGCGGCCGGAGGTGGAAGACGACGGCGTTGCGGGCGTTGCAGGCCTCGAGGAAGCTTCGGCTTCTGTAGAGATGACCAGGGCGACGAGGCGGATCTAAAGGCGTGCTCTGGAAGGGAATCCTATGGCCAGGGGCACGGGCAGCTCGAGCTCGAGCTCGGCTCTAATGGCGGTAGCAAGGAGGAGGAGGAGATCCGGGAGGAGGAGGAGAACCGAGGCGGGGAATGGATAGCGGAGGCTCTGGGGAGCATATCCCCGTCGTCGCCAGCGCGAAGCAGCGGCCAGGCAGGCACGCAGGTGCGTGGCCGCGCCGGAAGGGGCGGCGGCCACCTCCTGCTGCCTACTGGCGCGAGGGAGGGGACAAGCGGGGAGATGGGCCGGGCTAGGCTTAGGCGAGAGGTAAGGTTTTTCCATTTTTTCTGTTTTTTTTCTGTTTTGCTAATTATTGTCTTGCTAATTAATTCAGCTCCAAAACAAAAAGTAAAAACTATTTTAGACCTCCTGCAATATTTGTTATAATATCCCCACTCATTTCCAAGGTTTTCAACATTTTTGGAAATTTGTAGATTCTGATTTCAAATTTTAAAGTTTGAAACCAGTGGCTTTTGCATTTATTTAAAATGCTTAAAGTGTCAAGAAAATAGTTTTCTCCAATGCTCATTTACTTTCATGATTTATTGGAAAGTTTGAAAATTTCTTGAGGCCATTTTGGGTTCATTGATTTTGAACTAGTTTGAGATTTCCTTTAATTGAAATGGTGGCTAGGGTTTTGAGTTTTTCCTTTGCCACTTTGTTGTTTTTTTTGAAACTTCTTAGATGCAAATGCAAAGAAGACATGAGCACAATGCTATCTTGATTAAGGGTTAGGGATGTGACAAAGGGGAAGAATGTTAGGTTGATCTCTTTCCCGTGTGGGCCCAACGGCCCACCGGAGCCTTGACTCGCGCCCTGATTGGGGGCGCCCAACCAAACTATGGTTGGTGGGGCCCTGTCGTCGCGCTATATAAAGAGGTGGGGTGTCGGACGCACATTATACGAGGTTCACCATGCGCCGCAGCCCCCACCAACAATCCCTACCGATCTAGGGTTATCATAGGCCGACGAGAAGCACCACCGCTGCCACCACTTCGCCCACTCTCTGCCATCACCACCGTCGCCATCCACCATGGCGTCATGCTCGGGATCCTCGAGCCAAGGAGAAGGTATAACCCATCTCGTACTCCCTACTATCGTATATCTTCAACCCATCCGATCCAGAGGATCTATCAATAAGACCTTTTAGAGATTTCACTATGAAGTACATACATATGTATGTAGTCATATTTTAGGATGTAGATTCACTCATTTTGCTCTGTATCTAGTCTATAGTAAAATATCTAAATGTCTTATATTTAGGAACGGAGGGAGTATGATTTTGTGGTTTACTTCATATTAACAATCCATTTGGTTAACATCTTGCCATTTCACATGGTATAGGAGTGGGGGAAACGATTTGCAAAATATGAGCAAGAAGGGTTGTCGAATGAAACCAAACAAGTAGTTTCTCGACTTACTAAACGAGGTCCTTTGACTTTGACCCCTAGTGAATGCAGACATGAAAGGAATCTGGTATGATCAGATAAGATATAAGGGAAGCCTGAAAGTTTCTGATTCTTGACATGAGCTATATTTTTTTCTCAAAACAGCATGCAGATAATATCCGAATAGATGTTCTGGATTAGAAAGAACAATTAATGTTTGAACTTCAATGGAAGTTCAGACTTTGTGCATTAGCATTTTCTTCGGATTGTGATACTGTAAACTCAGTTGCTTTTTTTATAAAATGGTTAAACAAGAAAATGATGGGTTGTTTTGTGAAAGAATTTTCGGACATATAAAATGCAGGATTTACGCTTGTGGACATTCTCGAGTAAGGAGAGTTGAAAATGAAGACAAAACATTTTGCCAAAAATGTGGGATGTGTTGCATTTTACGTACAATGTGCATCTACGGGTGACTCAGTTAACTCCCTAAAAGAAAAGAAAATGAACCAATAGTTGCATACATTGCTAACTTGGAAACTATAATTGTTCCCAAATGGTGAAGTGCCTTAGCTCTTGCCCATTCTTAACAAACAACATGTACATTACTCAACTAGTGGCATGTCGTGTACTACGCAATTGTTTTGTACTGAAGGTATAAGGCCATAAGAACATCAGTGCAGCATATGAAGAATCATTGGGGCAATAAAAACAACAACGCTTTTCAAAAATAAGAACACCGAGAACAATTGATGGCTTCCATTTGTAAGCTACATTATCAAACAAGATCAGCAAAAAAGCACACCAAGAATTGGGGGACAACAATGCGAAAGCCACCTTGTTTTTCACAAACAAATTAGTCGTATATACTCAAGATTGATGACATCTAAATCCTTTTGGGAGGTTTATGATGCCCGTTGCCTGCTGATTTTGAGGACTTGTCGAGCAGCAACATCAACCCGACATTGTTACCACATTGGCCAATAGGGTACCTATAATGAAATTGATGAAAACACCAAGGTAAATAATTTTCATTTTGCAGGGTACACCAAAGCTAAATCAAGATGCCAATGCGATGATTATAAGAAGGGTTTCACCCACTTGATACGAGATGACTTCCTTCGCCATAAGACGATAGATGCGACCCACTGCAAGGAGATCAAAAACAAGGTAATTATGAGAGTGGTTATTTTGCACCCGGACTCATCTACACCCGGGTGTGAACAATAAATTCAAGAAAAATAGTAAAAACAGATATATTTTTTGAAAATTTTAGGCATCCAATATGCTCATGTGCGGAATGTTCATGCAAATTTTCGTGCTGGTTGGACATATGAGGAGTTCGTGCGAAAACACAATTTTTGGTTATGTGAGAAACTTTGGAAAATAATACTATGAGAGCCGGATTTTTTGTACGAGCTACTCAGATGTCCAAATACAATGAAAATTTGCACGCACCTTGTGCACATGAGCACATTTGATGCTTAATTTCTTTAGTTATTATTTTTAAATATTTTTTGAATTTACTGTTCATCGAGTGGATGAGTCTAGGCACCATTTTGAATTACCGAGTAATTATATTTTATTTACAAATATATCGATGCTATACTTCTCAAAGCAGCCATGTTTAATCATACACTATGGTAGAATGGAGAGCCAATCTAGAACTAGTATCCTTCAATTATGATAAATTGATTCCAACTTATAGCAAACCTTGTATTCTTTACTTCTTAGAACTTTTAGGGGCATTTGTGAGCATTAGAGCCTTAAGCATGTAATCCAATGCTAAATTTTCTAGTTATTTACTACCCATGTTAAGACTAGTTCTCATTCGATACATTACTTGGAAAGAGGAACATGTTGGTAATATAGTAGATCAAAGTCACAAAGACAACAAAGCTATAGCTAAAGCAATAATGGAACTAAACTTGTGAAATTAAAAAATTTATGTAAGCTATGGATCAGCAATATCCATAAACATACAAGTGGTATCAGTTGTACGGATGTATTCCAATATTAGATAATTTAAATCATAGAGCCAATGTAATTGCACTCCCTAATTCTAGTAATATTGAAGCATGGTATTTTTACGGAACAAAACATACACATGTTTTTGGAAGATGGTTCCACGCGTATGAATAGTAAAATCAGAAAAAAAAAGATACTTGGAAAATGAATAAACTCTATTTTTTAATAACACACATGGTATAGTGTTCTACTCGTGCATGGAATTTCACGAAGAAACGACAATCTTGATATTCTAGGCAAAAAAGTTAGAATAAGTGCTATGAAAAAGACATTGTGTGAAGTAATTTTGAGATCCGGTTATGTTTTCTTTTGTAAGAATATCATGTGTCATTTCTTGGCAAAACACGAATGTGAGCAGACTAGTCGACAAGCTTGATACACAAAATTTTAAAATATTTGATTTTTGTTTTGTTTACTGTAATGAGAGCCCATGCACCCCTGTTCACCTTTGTATTCTCCAGAACAAAATAGTTAAATCGAACAAGCAACATGGATGCAAGGTCAAACTAGCAATGTCCTCACATTATAACAAAACTAATGACAGATTAATGTTGATGAAATATTGATGCACATGTAAAACATAACTTAATCACTGCCATCATGCTTCAACATGATTCATAAACTAATTAATATAACGCTGCCAATCAGACTTACTAATGGGGTATAAAAAAATAGCAGCCTAGAAATTCTCAGGGAATAACAACCTTCAGATCAAGGGTGCGATTTGCATCAAATCCAAGGAATACAAAAATATTAATGGATGATCATATTACTCGTCACACACTTCATTCATTAAAACAACATAAAGTTGCAGATCCCCCACCGTCTCCTCTGCCACCCACAAGGACGATTACCATAGCGTCATATTTCCCCTCCCTTCATTAGCGAGCCTGCATATTCTTGGCCCCTTTGTCCACCCCTCCCAACACAGGCAGGGGGGGTGCTGACTTCAACTCTGACGTGTAGATATGGTCACATCAAGGTCAATGTAAATACTCTGACGTGGAGTATGGTCACATCAAGGAGCCCACTGCGGTAACGTAGCCCTATGGGGATGACGGTTTGGCAATGCACAAGGGTCTCGAAGAGTCAACTTTATACGATCTTCTTCCTTCAGAGTCCATTATGCAAAACATTAATACACATGTCTCACACTGTTGTGGTATCGTCGGGAGAGTGATCGTGTGTGTTTTGTGTAAGCCTTGTTGTTTAATGGGACATGTGGCTATTATTCTAGTACAAAGGTAAAATGGCGTTAACACCTAAAAGGCTAAAACATGATGAATGCGTATAACTTAACCATACTTCATTTACTGAAATATAGTCTGAAGTCACAAATGATTATTCCTCGTAAGTAATATTAGATCCTCACGGTATCGCGTTATAATGGTATCATGCATCACCACCTATGAAAAATTGAAGTGACACGATAAGATCATCCACAATCTGTTGATTTGCTGCCTCTAAGGCCTTAGAGACTCGCGCTATACACTGCATGCGTGAGGCTTTAAGCAAAAAATGCTAGCATCAACGCTTAGCTTAGAGGCTGCCTCCAACGTTTTGGTTTGAATAAAATAATATGCTTGGTCCACTTGTCATTGGAGGAAATAGTACCGGCCATGCACAGGAGACGTGAAGGACTTGATTGGGGAAATAGTTGTTTATAAAACACGGGTCCACCTTAGAGGCTTGAAGCCATTTGCCATACACTACGACAGTTTTGCAATAGCTTAGAGGCTAGACGTGGGTCCACCTTGAGGCAAGCCCGCCTCCGAACGTTGTGGGTGCCCTAATAGTACTAGTCTATGATAGTATGCAATGACAAGATAGTATACTACGAAAATGGTATCATGTTCTATGAGTTTGTATACTACTCACTCTCAAGGTCGGGTATAAATGCGCAAGCAGGATTTCACGACCAGCAACCTCAGTAAATAATCTGAGTTATACACACTATTTGGTAACCCATGTGTAGAGAATTGGGAGTTTACATGAGGGAGTTTGCGGGGAATTGCGCGTGCAAAATAGTTTTTTTATTTCCATTCTCATTTTTTTGTTTAGCACATTATAAGGATAAGTAAGAGCATCTTCAACAGGCGGGGCGAATTAGATGCGCGCGGGAGAAAATACCCTTTTTGCGTGCGGGGGGTTGACATGCTCCAGCAAGCGCGGGAAAAACTGATGCGCAAAAAGTAACGGCGCGCGTGCGTGAAAAAGGAGCAACGTGCGCGACAGCTTTGGCGCACGACGTCCAGCACGCCCTGTAAGAACCACAAGCGCTCGCCCGCAAATCTCCACTCCTAGCGTCTGCGACTTCGCCTCCGCCGCGCCACCGCCTCCACTTTCCTCGTGTTCGGCGACCTTCTCCCTCGCCCCCGCCGCCCTTCTTCCTCGTCGCCAATATACCATCGCGCCCCCGGAGCAGCTCCGGCTACCGCGGCGTCCGCGCCCACCCCTTCGGCGTGTTTTACGTAGATATAACGCTCCAGTGATGCACGCCTCGGGCTCGGGACGTTTGAGACCGCCCAAGCAACCACCCGGGCGCACGACACGACTGCGTGACGGCTCGCCGGGTCACGGTCACACATTAATTTTTTGGAAGTCCGGCCGCATGAGGAGACGCAGGCATGTGGGCCTCCCCTGCGGCTAATCATCGCGAAGGACCGCCGCATACAGCAGAGGCGGGAGCGCCGCCTCCTCATCGCCGAGACGGACGAGCAAGCCATGAAGGTGTGGCGCTAGCGCTTCCCACATGATGTTATCGACGAGCGTGAGTTCTGGGCGCGGTAGAGGGCGATGTGTGCCGCGGAGCAGACGAACATGCATGAGCGAAAGCATGCAGCGGTAGCATAGTGCAAACTGGGGCAGGCGTCGACATGAAGCGATAATGACGATCGCTCGGATGGCGCCTTCCTCACGTCGGACAACACCACCGAGGAGAGTGAGGATGAGTAGTTTTCTAGTATTTATCTATCTAGTTTAGCTATCTAGGTTCATGTCGTTTGGACTTGAACTATGTTTATGAACAATGCTATCACTATTATTGTTGATTTATTTTTGTGTTTTTTATTTTTTGATGATTCAAAAAATGAGAAATGTTGTTTGTGCTAGGCGCGGTTGCTTTAAATTTAACGCGTCTATTCGAGCTCTATCGCCGTATCCTTTTTCCTAGCGCCTGTTGGAGCAGGCGCCATGTCGCGCGTTAAAAAATCATATTTTAAAGCTGTAAAAAAACTTTTAGGGCGCCGCTCCGTTGTGTGTCCATTAAAGTTGCTCTAATGACACAACAATTATTCAATCTTCAAGATACAAAAGTATGAAAATGTAGCAATAATAACTCGTGGGTTCAATTCTTTATTGTTATCTAGTATGGCAAACAATATTCTGCACTCATTTTCTACAAACACTACAAAACTGATGTAAGGTTTTTAGGCATGGCAAATATGACTTTTTCATGGCAATTTATATTGGGTGCAATGATGGCTAATTCAGTTTGCAAGCACGATAATTTTTGATAAAAAATAAAATGAATTACGATGGATTTGTCATGCTTGTGATCAATTAAACTTGTCATCATCGAAAAAGATAATTCATCATAAAAAATCGTTCGATTTGCCGTAGAAAAATTAGTGGAGTGCTTTCCTATCCGATAAACTATTCACATTCACAAAGTAATTCATGTTTGAATTGGCGGCGATGTATGCAGAAAAAGCCCCGAGTGCTCTTAGCATAGGATCTACAGTAGGAGATTATATTACCTTGACTACAGTAGCAAAGAATGACGTCCTCGTGGGCTGGCTCTTGAGCACCATCCTGTGCATGACCATCGGTCGCTGCGGCCGTGGTACAGTGACGGTCACGGCCGGGGGCGCTGCCCCCTTGTAGTAATGATGTCCCACGGTCACCGCCGGCAAAGCTGGCGGAGCGTCCTTGCACAGCTGTTGCGCGATCTCCTTGAGCAGCACGACCTGCGCTTTCTCGGCGCCCATGGAGATGATGGCCTGGCGCATGGTCTCTCGGTCGGCCTCCAGCGCCTGGAGGCGTGCGCTGAGCCGACGCATCTCCTCGTCTTCCGCCCACGGTCCGCCGGCGCAGCATTCGCTCCCGGCCGGCGTGCCGCCACAGATGGAGCCCTCTGGCACGACCAGCGGAACACCGCGGCCGTGGATGGCATCCACGGTGTACACCCGATCGCTGGCGCCGCAGTCGTCGTCCGGGAAGTATTCGCCGTCGCCGAAGTCGAGGCTATCAGTGTCGGAGAATGGACGCGGGTTGCGGGGGAAGGCGGAGCCCGGCGCGACGCGGATGATGGGCGTAGTGGTGGTCGTGGGCGGTGCGCGGTGCTCAAGCATTTGGACGCGTTGGGAGAGGCGTGCGAGATGGTCGCGCGGGGTCTGCATGTCGAGCACGTCCGCCTCCGACGCGGTCGGCGGGTGGTCATTAAAGCGGCCACTAAAGCACCGCAACGGTGGGTAATAGCCGCCGGCCCCAACCGTCGATGGCGTGGACGGGTGGCGCGGCGTGGAGGAAACTCGCGGCGAGGAATGTAACGATGCAGCGTTGGCGACGCTGAGGCGGGACAGAGACTGGAGGCCGCGCACCGAGGCGTCGCGCTTGGCGATGGTCTCCTCGAGGGCGGCGAGCTCCGCGGCGTCGTGGGACATCTTCTCCTCTGCGTAGCGCCGGAACTGGCGCGCCTCCATCATGGCCTCAGCCTTCTCCCGCTGCAGGCGAAGGATCATGGTCATGGCCTCGCTCGCGGCGCCGGCCGCCGCACCCCGCTCCGCATCCAGCTCGGCCTGCAGATCCGCCAGTGCCGCCTGCTGCCGCGCCAGAGCCTCCCGCAGAGCCGCCGCCTCGTCCCCTATCTCCACCCGCACCACCGCGGGCGGCGCCTCGGGTGGCGAATTCCTCTTCAGCGTTGGCCTCGTAGCCGCCAATGGCGGAGACGATGGGCGAGAGGGAGAGGTGGTGCTGCCGGTGGGGTGGCCGCAGAGTGGGCAGAGGTTGGGAGGGGGCCCGCCGGCGTCGGCCATGGCGTGCATCCGGGGAGCCGGGAGGAGGCGGGCGGGCGCACGCGCGCGCGCGCGGGGAGACGGAAATTTGGCAGGAGGGGGAGAGGAAAAGCGGGAGGGGTGCCTTTCCGGTTCCCGTCGGTCGTTGGCCGGTGTCTCCATCTTTCCATTTTTAGCATGCTGTTTTTTTGGGTTTCTTTGGGCTGAAGTTGAACTGGATGGTCAAAAGGGAAAGCAAAGACAGATAAGGGCTTCTCCAACGCCGCGCATCAACCCGCATGTAAACAACCGGACAGCACATGTTGTGCATCAAATGTCCGTGAACTGGTTCGGGATTCCGAAATCCCATAATCCAGAATCAAAGCTAGGGGAGGTTTGCGGTTGTCCACACATCCGCAGTGCAGGCGCTCGACATCTCTGATCCATCCAAAACCGAGAAGGTTACGTGAAAAGTCTGTCCTTTCCCGCGGTCTGCCTTGATCACCACCATCTTGTCCGACAGCTCCTGCCCGTCAGGCCGGTTGGCGACGGCCGATCACCTATTACCTTGTACTCCCTCCGTTCCTAAATACTCCCTATTACCGAAATAGTTGTTGCTGGACGTTTCTAATGTAAATTTCGTCCCGTACAAAATTTTTATGTTCTTTCCTAAATTACCCTCCCGTGTCGGTCGCCCTTGCTCACTCCCCACTTCGCCTGTCACTCTCTCCCTCGCTCGCTCCGCCTCTCCCTTGCACGCGTCGCCGGCGTCTCTCGCCCGCTTCGCCTCCGCCTCTCCCTCTACCTCTCCGTCGTCGCCTCCTCTACCTCTCGCGTCGTCGCCGCCTCTTCGGCACCTTTCGTCGTCGCCGTCCAACAAGGAGCTCAAGGATGGATCCGGCCCTTCCAAGATCCAATTTTTACTTTCGGCGGGTGGATCCGTCATCCAAGCCTCGCCGGCACCGGCTGGATGGCGGATCCACCCGCCGAAAGTAAAAATTGGATCTTGGAAGGGCCGGATCCATCCTTGAGCTCCTTGTTGGACGGCGACGGCAAAAGGTGCCGGAGAGGCGGCGACGACGCGAGAGGTAGAGGAGGCGACGACGGAGAGGTAGAGGGAGAGGCGGAGGCGAAGCGGGCGAGAGACGCCGGCGATGCGTGCGAGGGAGAGGCAGAGCAAGCGAGGGAGAGAGTGACAGGGGAAGTGGGGAGTGAGCAAGGGCGACCGACAGGGGCGGGTAATTTAGGAAAGAACATAAAATTTTGTACGTGACGAAATTTACATTAGAAACGTTCAGCGACAACTATTTCGGTACAGAGGGAGTAGTCACTTAGTTAAATCTCTAAAAAGATTTATATTTAGGAACGGAGGGAGTACTTCCTCCATTACAGTTTAAAAAGCATGCATGTATATGTAGATCATCAATTTGACTTATATAAAATATATTATTTAACATAAAATTATATCATAAGAAAATAAAACATATAAAGTTTTTAATGATTTTTTTGTTATATATGTCCCTCATTAAGTTGGTCAAATTGACGACTTAGAAACATGTGTCAGACTTGTAAACTGAGACGGATGGAGTACACCAAAATGTGTCACCGACGAGTGAAGGTCATGCAATCGCTGCCTCACTAGCAGTTGAGGTTTGATTCGATCTGGGTGATGAAAAATTATGTAACAGCACTGAGATTGATGTTGTATCGACCTCTAGTGTTTGAGGATTATTGTTGCTATGACTTTATTGTACCCAATGTTTGTTACTAGGACCTACATAGTATGATTTCAGATCCAAAGCATATTTGTCTTTTGTGTATGTTTGTTCATGATTATACATCCAATTCATATGCACCTGTTTTAGTTTTGAATCAAAGGCCCCAAGAGTGACACATCGGGATATCAAAAGGAATGACTTTATTTTTAGGATTATACATATATTCAAGGAGTTTAATTGTTATTTGTAAATTGCGTTGGTTTTTTCCCTAAAAGGAGAGTAGATGCATCACAATAGAGATAAATATTCCCTTCAGTGAGAACTAAATTATCGAAACCAATAGGAGAACCATATAAATTCTCGCAATCAACACCTACACACAAAAGAGTAAACACTTACACCCAACGCGGGCAAAAGGGTTGCCAAGCCCTTTGAACTCATTACTTGCAAGGATTAAGTAGTGATAGATAGATAATATAAATACAAAATAAAATAACATAATATAAATGACAACAATGTTTTTAATGGTTTTAGTAATATATTTGTGAAGATCTGGGGCTATAGCTTTTGCTAGAGGCTTCTCTCTCAAAGAAAACATACGATGGGTAAACGAATTAGTGTTGGTGAATTGATAGAAAAGCCCATAATTATGAAACATTTATTCACGGCAATGATGATATATAAATAGGCATCATGTCCATAAACAAGTAGACCGACACCTGCGTGCATCTACTATTATTACTCAACTCACCGACCACTATCCAACATGCATTTAGAGTATTAAGTATAAAACAGAGTAATGCCTTGAGCACGATGACATGATATAACAAAGTAAACTGAAGCAAAAATAATAAACCCTATATTTTTATCCTTAATGGTAGCAATACAAATACGTCTCATGTCCCCTTGTATCAGTGGGATTGAGCACCGCAAGATTGAAACAATCACAACGCACCACTCTCGGTGAAGATAAATCAATCTAGTTGGCCAAACAACACCGATAGATCGGAGAGAAATACGAAGCTATCATAATCAAACATATAAGAAACCAGAAAAGACTCAATATGTTTTCATGAATAATCTGATCATAAACTCACAATTTATCAGATCCCAACAAACACACATCAAAGAATATTACAACAAATAGATTACCGTGAGAATCACGATGAGCTTTGTACTGAAGAACATAGAGAGAAAGAGATAGTCATCTAGGTACTAGCAATGGACCCATAGGTCTATGGTAGACTACTCAAACTTCACCATGGGAGCCACAAGATTGATGTAGAGGCCCTCCGTAATAGACCCCCCCTCCTATAGGGCACCGGAATAGGGGGCTAGACGGGATCACAACGGAACAGAGACTTGCGGCGGCGGAAAAAGTGTTCTAGGTGGCTCTCTGATGTGTTCCCGATTTTATAAGATTTATAGAGGCGGAGTTAGGTCAGGAGGCGCCGGTGGTGGTCCCAAGCTATCGGGGCGCGCCTATACCCCTGTGGCGCTCCGTGTTGGCTTGGCACCGCCTCGTGTGGCGTCTGGCCTCCCTCTAAACCTTCCACGTAGTATTTTTGTCCAGGAAAAATCATCAAAAAGTTTCGTCGCATTTGGACTTGTTTGGTACTGATTTCCTGAAAAGCCAAAAACACACAGAAAACTGCAACTGGCACTTGGTTAATAAGTTAGTTCCCAAAAATGATACTCCATCTGTAAACTAATATAAGAGTGTTTAGATAACTAAAATAGTGATCTAAGTGCTATTATATTAGTGTACGGAGGGAGTATAAAACAACATAAAGTATCTAAGAATGATAATATAATAGCATGGAACAATCAGAAACTATAGATACACTAGAGACATATCAACATCATCAACCTTAATTCCTGCTCGTCCTCAAGTAGGTAAATGTAAAAACATAATTTTTGATGTGACATCCTACCTAACATGTAATCTTTTTCGGGTATGAACACTGAGAAATGATGAACTAATAAACATCAACATAGTAATATCTATAAACATAAATAAGATAATCGTTAACTTTTAGATTATATGATCCCTAAAGAACGTTACTCCCCATTCATTGTATCATATTAGCATGGCATGGCTCCATCTTCAACACATCAATACAAATGATGATCACCACGGTGTTAAGTCAAGAAATTGGATCATACTTTTAACATGCTTTAGTATTTTCAACTTAACTCAATACATGAGCTTGAACCATGGACATATCATATGGTTGCAATAGAGTGTGGTGGCACATATCAAAAGGAGTAGAAGTGGAAAAGAAAGTCTCACATCAACTAGGCAGACCAACGGGTATGGGGATGCCCATCAATCGACATCAATGCAATGAGTAGGGATTGCCAGGCAACGGATGCACTAGAGCTATAAGTGTATGAAAGTTTAATGGAAGCTAAGTGGGTGTGCATCCAACTTGCTTGCTCATGGAGACCTCGGGCATTTGAGGAAGCCCGTCATCGGAATATGCAAGCCAAGTTCTATAACGAAATATCCCCGCTAGCATATGAAAATGATAAGCGATGAGACTCTCTATATAAAGAACATGATGCTCTCGCTAAGCACAAGTGTGGAAAAATAAGTAGTAGCACTGCCCCTTTTCTCGTTTCTCTCATTTTTTATTTTCCTTTTTTTCTTTTTTCATTTTCCGTCCGGAGTCTCATCCCGACTTGTGGGGGAATAATAGTCCCCATCATCCTTTCCTCATTGAGACTGTGCTTTAATAATGATGAACATCACACTTCTATCTACTTACAACTCGATATAAGAACTCAATGATGATGAAAGAATTGACTATATACGAATGCCTCTGATAGTGTACCAGGATGTGCAATGATATAGCGTAACATTTAAATAATGATGAAGGGTGGCTTTGTCACGAATAGTATGTCACCGACATGATCATGCAAAGCAATATGATGATGAACACGTGACTCATGTGATGTAACGGTGGAAGTTGCATGGCATTATATCTCGGAATGACTATGAAAATTCATTATAGGTTGAGGAAGATATAAGGTGTCTTATGTGTGATAGAGTGTATCCTATCATGGGGTTTGGATGCAGCGGCGAAGGTTGCATCGATCCTCGAGGTGATAATGGGCAATGAACGGTACTGAAGAGACTAGCAAATATGGAAAGTTGAGTGTGCATACATCCATGGATTCACATTAGTCATAAAGAACTCATATACTTATTAAAAAGACTTATTAGCTCTGTGGAAGCAAAGTACTATCGCATGCCCCTATGGGGAGGTTGGTAGGAGTTAACCATCACGCGTCCCCAACTTGAATAACACTAGTATATCAACGAGGTATAAGAATGCTCACACATCATCACCATGCCATAACCAATATTTAGATGAACAAAAAGTAACCCCCTTTAACTATTGATATTTGTACTAATGAACAACCATGTACTCTTGCCCTTTCCTATTACCACATCAATATCATTAACCCACAATTTCTCCTTTATGTCCTACATGCAAGTTTTTATTATATCCTCCTTGAATGCCTATCCTTTCTTGACTACTCTTATAACACATGAAAATTACCATTAATATTTATTAGAATCTCAAATATATATATGTGAAGAATGAGTGTACAACTATTTCTATAAAATCTACATGCCATCGTGCTCTAAAAGACATAAGTGAAGCACTAGAGCAACTGCTTAACTCAAAAGATATAAGTGAAGCACATAGAGTACTCTAACGGATCACGATGAACATGTGTATATCTCAAATAGGTGTGTCTAACAAACAATAATTATGGAAAACTACAACTAAAGCCATAATAAACAACGCTCCAAGCAAAACACATATCATGTGATGAATAAAAATATAGTTCCAAGTGACATACCAATGGAACATAGACGAAAGAGGGGATGCCTTCCGGGGAATCCCCAAGCTTAGACACTTGAGTCTTCCTAAGATATTACCTTGGAGTGCCTTGTGAATGTTCAAGCTTAGGGTCTAGCCGCTCCTTATTCCTTCATCCATTGTGATCACACCCAAAACTTGGAAACTTCAACACACAACACTCAATAGAAACCTCGTGAGATCCGTTAGTTTAATAGGCAAATCATTAACTTTAGGTATTGTTATAAATTTAGTCATACTTAGTTATTGCATAAGGTGATGTATTCTAACTTCTCCATGACTTATACCCTCCAATATAATCCATATCATCATCAAAACAAGCAAGCTATGCAAGCTACAAACCGAATCTGTCTAAAACAGAACAATCTAGATTAGTTAGCACTAAAACCATACTTTTTAAACTCCGGAAACTCGGAAAATTTTGGAAAACCTGAGAAATTTGTATATTAATGTCGTATTTAAAATTTAGATCAAAACGACATTATAGTAAAATCAAAGAAATTCTTCACTGGACGTAGAAGTTTTTGTTTCTACACAGGATCAAATCTACCATCATACAAATCATCCCAATGGATTTACTTGGCACAAAAACTTACTAAAACATAAAAATAAAATCACTAAATTAGAAATAATCATGTAAAGACAATATAACAGAAAATATTGGGTTGTCTCCCAAAAATATATTTCTTTATAGGTATTAAGATAGGCTTGGGATATTAATGATGCTCACATGAAAGACAAGAATTGAAGCATAAGTAGAGCATCATATAGCATGAAATGAACACATTTAAGTCTAACATAATTCCTATGTATGGGAATTTTATAATCAAACTAATTATCAAGACAAGAAGTGCCTAGCATATGCATGTATGAAGAATAAAGCGTTAACAGTTTGATCATCAAGAGTGTTAAGTGAGTAACATGAAAATTCCTATAACCATATTTGCCTCTCTCATAATAATTACATGTGGGATCATAATAAAAATCAACAAATTAAGTATCATGTAGAACATTCTTTTTATGATCCATATCCATAAAATTCTTATAATCTTCCAAGGTAGTGGGATTAACATCAACTAAAGTCATGAGCTCTGTGAAACCACTTTTATAGATAATTTCGTAAGGTTGATCATTCTCCAAAAAAGTGGGATCATTATTACCTAAAGTTGACGCTCTTCGTAACCCACTTCTAGTAGTATTGAAAATATCATAATCAATAATAGATTCAACATGAAGCTCAGAATTCTCAATATCACAACAATTATCATGATTGTCACCCCAATCATGATCATTGGCACAACTGATATTCATAGAATTTATACTAGCAAATTCCAATCATGAATTTTATTCAAGGAACTATCATTAATCAATTGATAAATTTATTTTAACACTTCATCACAATTTCCAGATTCACAATTTTCAAGAAAGACCTCATAAAGATAATTTAGTGCACTTAACTCACTAGTAATTTGTTGAGTATACTCGAGTCTTTTAAAAGATTAGCAAGTGGACGAGAATCCATTTATCTTAAAATTTTGTTTTACTTTTTGTTTTTATGTGACAAATAGGTATGTAAGAAAAGCTCGAAGCACATGAGCCGTTCGAGATCGACTCGTATTTTGGCTCGACTTGAGATCGGCTCGAAAAGAAATGAACTTAGTATGAACAGTTTTTGTAGCTCGATCAAAAAACGAGTCGATCTTGTGTCAATACTCACTCGCTCAATTTTAGCTCGATAGCTCGGCTTAACATCATTATGTTAAATGACCATGCCATATCTTAAATGGAAATAGAATAATTTATTATCATATATGTTGTCCATCCTTCTTCTCCATTTTATTTATTAGCAAACATAGATGTTTAATTAAATGTGATGGAAGTTTTGGCCTTATTATGGTATGTGATCGTCTGTGTGTTAATATCTTGTTACTTTTGACCAGAAATCCCAACCATTTGCTCCTTCATTTTCTTGTATTTCTTCGACGAAGACCATCATCTGTTGCAAGATGAGCTCTCCCAAAAATGACGAGACGGCTGTACAATCGGACGAAGTAAGCCCCCTCTCCATTTTCACATTGAATGATATCTTAATACATTTGATGTTCTTTCTCAAGATCTGAGTTATACATTATTCATGTGTAAAATACTCTTGCATAGGATGCACATCATTCAGAGTACTGCAAGCCAAAGTGAACAATTCTTGTACTAGGTATAGTCACCGCTTTGGCTTGGCAGATTTTGAACCTAGCCTCATCCCTTAGTCTAACAGGTCTTCCTCCAGCCCTTTGCCTCATTCCCCACGATGACCAACCCTCGCCATTGATCGGCAACATGAATTGGTGACCTGATTTGGTGATTCCTCACTCCTCAATTGCACATACCTCTTCTTTGCCCCATGATTGGCAGTTCGGCACTCCGTGTGCCCGCGCCGGAGGCTGCTTCTCATCTTCTCGGTGGCTGGAGCAGAAGACTGCATGCCGCCACACATCCACGCGTCACTCCCACACTGCCACGCCAGCAGCCCGGCCCGCCACTCCTACGAACGCCAAGACCATCTACATCGAACACTACACAACAAGTTACTATGATCTTTGACGAATAATTTGTTTTCCCAATTATATATCTATCATGAATTGTCATCTTATGTTGATGCTAGACTTTCGGTTATTAGAAAATAAGTCAAACTACTTTTAATAAGCTACATTATCATCGTATTTATTGTAATAATATTTTTATTACTTTCTTATGTCGTGGGTAATGACTACTTCTACTCTCTACTTGCCTAGCAAGTCTATCTCTATCTTTGAATAATTTTTTTGTTACTACTTGCCTGATAGCTCAGTAGGGTTTCGTTGTGGGGTGGACATATCAACTCCCCCAAGCTTAGACCTCGCTTGTCCTCAAGCAAAAGCCGATAACGAAAATTATGACCACATGCTTTGAGAGAGAGTTGTCGATAAAAACAAAATACGGACATATCAGCGTCATGCTCATTATTATAACAACAAATAAAACTTTATAAAGTTCTTCATCACAACATTTTGATCATAAAGGCTTCTTATAAATTAGTAGCAATTCATCACAACATCGAAGTATGAAGCACAAACTCTATTGAAAACTAACAAACTATGTTTTCAGTCAACTTTGCAACACAATTCATCATATTTTCACAAAGGGTCACATATAGGAGCTTTGAAGCAAGTCTACATACTCAACCATCATTCAATCTTCTTTGATTTCTAACACTCACTGCATACATATATGCAAAAGTTTTCAACCGGACACATAGAAAGATAGGGGCTTATAGTGCTGCCTCCCAACATATTCACCTCAAGGGTGATGTCAACAATAATAACTAATGACCACCCACATTTAGCTGGATATATTTGTTTAGATCTTTCCCCACCACATGATGCTTGGAAAAGAGAAGATAAAGGAAGTAGAGGAAAATACTTTGACTGTTGCACAAAAGTAAATACCTAAAGGTAAAAGATAGGCCCTTCGAAGAGGGAAGCAGAGGTTGTCATGCGCTTTTTGGTTGTATGATAAATCTCTTAGTGCAAAGGAACATTACATTATATTGCTCCTTGTGATGGAAACCTTTATTATGCAGTCCGTCGCTTTTATTATCACCATCACTAGTTTGTACAACGCTTAGTTTCTCTTACACTAAATGATCAAACATGTTTAGAAGCATTTTTTATAGTTTTGTGCACGAATGAAACTTACTTGAAGGATCTTACTCAATACATAGGTAGGTATGGTGTACTCTTGAAACATGGATTTGGCTTTAAGGTTTTGGATGCACAAGTAGTATCTCTACTTAGTGCGGAGTTTTGGCTAGCAAAGGTATTGGGAAAGCACCACATGTTAGAGGATCAATAACAATATAACTTCTATGTGAATGTGAACAAGCATAAATCATTACCTTGTCTTCCTTTTCCAATGTCAATAGTTTTGGCGTATTATAATTAATGGGGGCTCACAATCACAATAGATGTTAAGGATAGTGTATTTGCATGTAAATCTTATATGCCCTTATTAATTCTTTCATGTGTTGCATCACTGACTAATGTTATGTTTGTCAACCTTCAACAAATTTACCACTTGTACTTTTCCTTTTGTGATGTCACTACCTACTATAAGATTGGCATATGATCTTTTTCATTATTTTCCTTTATTTTTATTGAGCAAGAAAGTAAAGAAGAAAAAACTCAAAATTACTTTATTATATAACTCTCACTTGATTACATAAATAGATAGATAGATCACAAATCTAGCACTCAAAAGTAAATGATCGAACTAAACTTTTATTTGACTAAATTTAAAATTAACTAAAGATCAATCTAAGATGGATAAAGATAAATAAGAGTGATGGTGATATGATACCGGGGTGCCTCTCCCAAGCTTGGCACAAACCAAGGGGAGTGCCCATACCCGTGTACTCAAGTCTCCTTCTTTGGTGGTGAAGATAGAGGTGGTGATGATGTGTTTTTCTTCTCCAACTTCTCTTTGAGGCTAAAATTATCTTCACTCAAACCCTCATTCTCTAGCTCCATATTTAATATATTTTCACATAATGTCGCTTTGCTCTCCTGCAGAAAACGGGAAAGGATAAATTGGACCTTAGGTTTGTACTTGTTAGGTAAGCTTGACTTCTTGAATTCCATGTGCATATCTTTAGGTTGAGGCAGTGGATCTTCTTCTTCCTCAGGGCTATCCCCCTTTGCTTCTTTATATCCTCAACTTCCTCCTTCTCCGTAGTCCAGCCGTAGAGATCTACCTCTTCATAAACCATAGGGTTCATAATGCGGTGATGTAGCTCTCTCAGTGCGACTCTTGAGACGACATAATTTCAGATCTGCCTGGAAAACAACTCGAAACAAGAACATAACATTTCTCCGTGGTACTGGGGTCAAATCATCGGGAGATATGTATAGAGAATTTTTACACAAGGGGTTACGTGTTCCACAAGAAAACAGAGTCCGGAAAGTGCCCGAGGGCCCCACTAGACATCAGCCCACACGAGGGGGGCCTGGCGCGCCCTGGTGTCTAGTGGACACATGGGTTACCTTCCTGTGTGTTTCTTAGTTTCCTAATTTTTCTAATATTCCAAAACTGACGGAAAATATTTTTGCGTATTTTTCTGAGTCCGTTTACTTACCATATCACATACCTCTTCCTTTTAAGAATTCTGGAGTGTTCTGGAAGGCCTCCCTAATATGCTCTTCCGGTGTCATGGTTTGGATAATATTTGTTTCAACATAATTCATTTATCTGAAATATAGTGCTTTATTCTTTGTCCATTGACCACCTTCGGGTTAGTGCCTTTGGGATTGTTGATCTTAATAGCTCCAGACCGATGAACTTATTCGATGATATATGGTCCTTCCCATTTGGCGAGAATTTTTCCTCCAAAAAATCTAAGAGGAGAATTGTACAATAGAACATATTCACCAACTTTAAATTCTCGGTTTTGGATTCTTTTGCCATGCCATCTTTTAACTTTTTCTTTGAATAGTTTTGCATTTTCATAGGCTTGTGTTATCCATTCATCTAACAAGCTAATATCAAATAACCTCTTTTACTAGCAAATTTGGAATTATAGTTGAGTTCTTTGATTGACCAATAAGATTTATGTTCTAACTCAAGAGGTAAATGACATGCTTTCCCATAAACCATTTTGTAGGAGACATACCTGTGTGATTTTTATAAGCTGTTCTGTAGGCCAAGAATGCATCATCTAATTTCTTAGACCAATCCTTTCGAGGCGTATTGACAGTGTTTTGCAATATTAGTTTTATTTCTCTATTGGTTAATTCCACTTGACCACTAGACTGAAGATGATAGGGAGATGCAATAATGTGGTTAAAATCATATCTAACAAGCAACTTACTAAAACCACCATGAGTAAAATGTGAACCACCATCAGTCTTTAAGTATCTATGGACTCCAAAACATGGGAAAATTACTTCCTTCAGGATTTTAATAGTGGTGTTATCATTAGCACTATTGGTTGGAATAGCTTGTACTAATTTAGTGACAGAATCAACAACAACCAAAATATGTGTAGACCCATTAGAGGAAGGAAAAGGTCCCATGTAATAAAATCCCCAAACGTCAAATGGTTCAATAACAAGTGAATAATTCATAGGCATTTACTGACGTCTACTAATGTTACCAATTCTTTGACATTCATCACAAGAAATAACAAACTTACGAGCATATTTGAAAAGAGTAGGCCAACAAACAGACTGCAGTACCTTGTGTGCAGTTCTATCTCCCGCATGGTGTCCTCCATAAGCCTCGGAGTGACACTTCCAAAGGATTTGTTCCTGTTCATACTAAGGTATACACCATATAATAATAACATCTACTCCCTATTTATAAAGATGTGGATCATCCCAAAAGTAATGTCTTAAATCAAAGAAGAATTTTTTTTCTTTTATTGATAGGTGAAATTAGGTGGTATGTATTTAGCAACAGTTTAATTAGCATAATCAGGAAAACCACGGTGTCCTATGAGAAACATTGACCACATCTAGTTGTTCATCAGGAAAGCTATCATCAATAGGTAGTGGGTCATCAAGAACATTTTCTAACCTAGACAAGTTATCAGTCACGGGGTACACGGCTCCTTTCCTATCAATGATATGCAAATAAGTCTAGGCTTAACATCTTTATTTTCCATAAGATATTTAATAGCACCATGATAAGTGTGAACAATTACTTTAGAGTCAACAATGTAAGATCTGAATTTATCACAAGCAAATATAACTGCTAAGAATTATTTTTCAGTGGTAACATAATTTCTCTGGGCATTGTCTAGAGTTTTACTAGAATAATTGATAACATTTAATTTCTTATGAATTCTTTGTCCTAGAATAGCACGAACAACACAATCACTAGCATCACACATAATTTCACAAGGCAAGTTCCAATTAGGTGGTTGAAGAATAGGTGGAGAAGTTAAGGCTTTCTTAAGTGCTTCAAAGGCTCCTACACATTCATCATCAAAAATGAAAGGAACATCCTTTTGTAATAAATTAGTAAGAGGCCTAGAAATTTTAGAGAAGTCTTCAATAAACCTCCTATAGAAATCAGCATGACCAAGATATCTTTAATATCTTTAGGACATGGCATCTTTTCAATTGCATCAACTTTAGCCTTATCCATCTCAATAGCTCGTTCAGAAATTTTATGACCCAAGACAATACCTTCATTTACCATAAAGTGATACTTCTCCCAATTCAAGACAAGTATAGTTTTCTCACATCTCTTCAAAACTCGATCAAGGTTGCTTAAGCAATCATCAAAATAAGTTCCGTAAACGGAAAATCATCCATGAAAACCTCAACAATGTTTTCAAAAAAATGAGAGAATATAGCAATCATACATCTTTGAAAGGTAGCAGGTGCATTGCATAATCCAAAAGGCATACGTCTATAAGAATAGGTTCCAAAAGGACAAGTAAATGTGGTTTTCTCTTGTTGAGGTTGTGACACAGGTATTTGAGAGAAACCAGAATAACCATCTAGAAAGCAGAAATGTGTGTGCCTCGATAATCTTTCTAGCATTTGGTCTATGAATGGTAAAGGATAATGATCGTTTCTAGTAGAGCTTTGTTTAATTTGCTAAAATCAATTACCATTCTATAGCAGTCACAATTCTTTCTGGAATGAGTTCATTTTTATCATTAGGAACGACAGTAATACTTCCTTTATTAGGGACAGAATGAACGGGACTTACCCATCTACTATCAGCTATGGGATAAATTGTAACTGGTTCGAGAAGCTTTAATATTTCATTTCTTACCACTTCTTTCATTTCGGGATTCAATTTTCGTTGGTGATCAACAACGGGTTTAGCATCTAGTTCCATATTAATCTTGTGCTCACATAGAGTGGGACTAATACCCTTAAGATCATCAAGAGTATACCCAATAGCAGCTTGGAGCTTCCTAAAAAGTTAGCAATCTTTCTTATTCATGCTCTGTGAGGTTAGGACTGATAATAATAGGATATATCTTCTATTCATCAAGATAAGCATATTACAAAGTGTTAGGTAATTTCTTTAATTCAACAGAGGATCATCCTTGGATGGAGGAGGACCTCCTAAAGTTCCAATAGGAAAGTTGTGCTTAAGGATAGGTTTTTGCTCAAAGAACATACTATCTAGTTCATTTCTTTCATGAATGTACATATAATTTTAATGGTCTAGAAAATATTGTTCTAATGGATCCATAGGAGGAATGGCAATAGAAGCAAGACAAATTACTTCATCTTTACCAGGTAATTCTTTATCATGGGGTTGCTTACTAAACTTGGAGAAATGAAACTCATGAGACATACCACCAAAATTAACACTGACAATTTCCTTTTTGCAATCTATTTGAGCATTGACGGTGTTCAAGAAGGGTCTACCAAATACTACGGGACGAAAACTATCTTGTGGTGAGCCAAGTACTAGAAAATCAGTAGGGTATTTTAATTTTCCACACAAGACTTCAACATCTCTAGAAATCTCAAGTGATGTGATGGTGTCTCTATTAGCAAGTTTGGTAGTAATATCTATGTCTTCTATCTCAGCGGGTGTTATATCATGCATAATTTCTTGATATAAGGTGAAAGCATTAGCACTAACACTAGCACTCATATTACATAAACCATGATAGAAATGATCTCCTATTTTGACTAAAATTATAGACATTCCAACAACATGTCTATTCTTATCTTTAGTGTCGGGTTTGGCAATTCTAGCAGCTTCATTACGGAAATAAATAACATATCCATCAATATTATCTACCAAGATATCTTTAACCATAGAAGTACTAGGTTCTACCTTGATTTCCTCAGATGGTTTGGTTGTTTTAACATAACTTTTGTTAACCACAGTTGAAGCTTTAGCATGTTCATTTATCCTAACAGGGAAAGGAGGTTTCTCGATATAAGCAGTAGGCACAACTGCGTCAACATTGTAAATGATAGTTTCAGCCTCAACTTTAATTGGTTCTTTAGTTTTTTGTTTAATAGGTGGATGATATTTAAACCATTTCTCTTTAGGGAGATCAACACGAGTAGAAAATGTTTCACAAAATGAGGCTACTATCTCAGAGTCAAGTCCATACTTAGTGCTAAAATCATTGAAAGCATCGGTATTCACAAAATATTTACCACAATCAAACTTAGGTTTTAGAACTTACTCTTTACCTTTGTCGATCTCCCAATCTTTAGAGTTTCATTTAATACTTTCCAAAAGATCCCACCTGAATTCAGTAGTCTTCTTCATAAAAGAACGAGAGGAAGAAGTATCGACCATGGTTTGATTATTACGAGAAAGCCAAGCATAAAATTTCTGAACAATGATTTCTCTCAAGAGCTCATTATTGGGGCATGAATATAACATTGACTTCAGCCTCCCCCAAGCTAGAGCGATATTTTCTCATTCAGGAGGCCCAAAATTATAGATAAAATTTCGATCACGGTGAACAAGATGCATAAGATGATTTTTTTGGTGAAACTCCAATTGCAATCGATTCCACTTCCAAGATCCTGTACATCACATAGCCTATACCATGAAATGCTTTTCCCCCTAAATATAAAGGGAAAACCTTATTCTTGACTTCATCTTTGTAAACCTGCAAGCTTAAATAATCCACAAACTTCATCCACATAGATTAGGTGCAAATCAGGATGTTTTGTTCCATCTCCTGCATAAGGATTAACTAACTATTTCTCTATCATACCCAAAGGAATTTCATAATAAACATTTTCAGTAGGTTCAGCAGGTTGAGGGACAACTCTTGTTGTTTCCGGTTGAGGTCAAGATATCCTAAACAAACGCCTCAAAGGATTACTTTCCATAGTGACAAGTTAAAGTAAATTTCAGCACGTAATATAAATTTTCCGCTTACCAAATTCCGCTTACCAAAGGCGCTTCACTCCTCGGCCACGACACCAGAAAAGAATCTTGATGACCCACAAGTAAGAGTGTCAAACCCAAAAAGGAGCGGAAGGAAATGACAAGCGGTTTCCAGCAAGGTAATTTCCGGAAGCACTGAAATAGCGGTAACAAGTTGTTTGATAGAAAGATAATTGTAACAAGTGACAAGTAGAAATAGTAACAATAGGTGCAGAAAGGTATCCCAATCATTTTGTGGCAAAGTAAAGGCCAGAACAATTTCATATAATTGGCAAAGTGTTCTTGAGGGCACACTGGAATTTCATCTAGCCACTTTTGTCATGTTGGGTTAATTCGCGTTCGGTATTTTGATAATTTGATATGTGGGTGAACCGGTGCTTGGGTGCTGCTCTTAATTGAACAAGCATACCACTTATGTTTAACCCTCCCGCGAGCATCCGCAACAATGAGAAAAGTAGTAAGAATAAATTCTAACCATAGCATTAAACATAGGGATCCAAATGAGCCCATTACGAGGTAGTACATAGACTAGGGTTTAACTTTCTGTCACTCTCGCAACCCACCCTCTAATTACTACTCCACAATGCATTCCCTTAGGCCCGAATATTGTGAAGTGTTATGTAGTCGATGTTCACATAACACCACTAAGGGGATCACAACATTCATATCATCAAAATATCAAACGAATATCAACTTTACATGATTACTTGCAACATGATTTCTCCCGTGGCCTCAAGAACAAAAGTAATTACTCACAAGTGATAAACATGTTCATGATCAGAGAGGTATTAATTAACATAATGGATCTGAACATATGGTCTTCCACCAAAAAAACCATAAAGCATCAACTACAACATGTAATCAACACTACTAGACACACCCGAGGTACCAATCCGAGGTTGTGGTACAAGATTGAGTACAAGAGATGAACTACGGTTTTGAGAGGAGATGGTGCTGATGAAGATTTATATGGAGATTGGCCTCTCCAAGATGAGAGGGTTGTTGGTGATGACGATGGCCTTTATTCCCCCCTCCGAGAGGGAAGTTTCTTCGGCATAATCGCTCCGCTGAAGGGCAAAAGTACTCCTTCCTAGGTTCCGCCTCAAGACGACGACACTTCATCCCAAAAGTCCTCCTCATAAGTTTTTCAGTGTAGAAGAGAATTCATACGAGAATATGATCGCCAGAGGTGGGCTAGGTGGCCCAGTAGCCATCATGTACTTCTCCACTCCAGTACTTTTTATTTATTATAAAATAAATCTCCATAAATTTTCAACCCAATTGGAGATGTGCAGAATAGGTATCTTTCACATAGCTTTTTCAGGTCCCGAATTCCATCTACCGACATTCTCCAACTTGATGTAAACCTTGCATATTATAAGAGAAAAGGCATTAGAATTACTCCACCAAGTGGAAAAATGCATAAAATGCTATAAATAATAGTAACAAAACATGATGCAAAATTGACATATCAGTCATCGATTCAACATGATTCAGTGCATCGGAGGGGAGTGCTATACAACATGCATAAAAATAGTTTGTGAGACATGGTCAATGGGTTGCTTGCCTGGCTCAACAAAGTCTCCGGGGTCTTAAAAGTCTTGTGGTCCAAGCCCTTCGTCAACCACGCAATCTATCATCACAATTATAACGGAAACAATAAGACCATGGCAAAAAGAGGAAAAATAACACACTCACAAAAATGTCAACCTATTTTTGTAAAATACTAGGGTGGGTATATGCTTTGTGAAAATTATTGGATTTTGGTTTTGAAGTGTCAAAAGTATCAAAAAGCATTTTAAAAATATTTAAAACTAGGTTTTTAAATAAAATAGTGTGTAAAAGTTTCTGTGAAAATTACACAAGTTATACCAGTAAATAACTTAGGCTTTTTAGAAGATTTTAGGAATTGGAATGATTGCATTTGGAAATTTATTCATTTCTAGGGATTTTTTGCAAGTTTCTGATAAACGAAAAAAACAAAAGGGCACTATGCCTCCTTGGCCAGAAGCTACTTGCCGAGTCGGCCCAGCGAGCGAAACCAGCCAATGCGGGTCAGGCGTGCGCACCCGTCAGGATTTAAACCCGACAGGCGGGGCCCATCTGCCAGTGCCAGAGAGGGGTGGCAAGGGAGCAGTTAGGATGATAGGTGGCCCCCACCTATCATCTTCAACCTTGAGACAGAGAGGGGCGGCAAGCTCACCGGCGATGACACAAGGCATGACGAGGGCAGCCACGGGTGGGAATGGATCCAAGGGCGAGTCGTCGTTCGAGTGGTGGTAGAGGTTGGAGCCGCGTCCAATTCATGCAGTAAAAGGGGAGGGGAAAACACATTAGGAGATCAAGGGAGGTCCAGAGGAAGAAGGAAGAGGGCCGGAGCGGCTCCCTACCATGAGATCGACGACAGCCCGAGCTGGCGGAGCTCCGAATCGATTCCGAGCTCAGGGATCTTGGGAGGTGTAATGGGGGCACTAGCAGTTGATAAGGAGGAGGGGAGAGAGACCAGAGGGGAGAGGGGGTCTCGGGGGACTTTATATAGGTGGGGCACGAGACCATCGTGGACCCGTGCACCCGAGTAGGCTGCAACGGTCACTGGGGTACATGAGAACAAATGGGCGACACATGGGTTCTCTTGGGGTCTTTCATGACCACGGGGAGGGAAAGAAGAGAGGGGCGTGCATGTGCGTGAGAGGGAGAGGATTGGCCAAGCGGATGGAATCGGGCGCGTGCTGGAGAGGGTCGCTGCAGGGAGAGAGAAGGGGCCCTATAGTCTAGCGTGTTTTAGACGCCAAGGCACCTCGACTAGCACGAGGCGGCCGCGGTATGGGCAAGCGGCAAGGTCAAATCTCGGGAGCGCGCATGTGCACTCTAGAGCACGACTTTGGTCGGCACGATGGAGCTTTTGACGCGCTTTGGTGGGCCACCAGTGTCCACCATTTGTTGGAGGATTAAACAAAGGGGGGAGAGGCATAGGATGCTCTGGAAAGCCATGGGCGAAGGAGAGCAGAGAGAGAGAGAGAGGGGAAGAAAGATGTTGTCCAAGGGGTTGCAAGTGGGGTTTCACCCGTGCAATCATGGAGCTGGACGCGAGGAAACTTCCTCGGGGTGCTGGAGGTTCCTATGAAGCTGTAGTAAATTTTTGGGGTGAATGCGGTAGCTTTGGGGGTCAAAGGAATAGTTTTAGGTTCCTGCTTGAAGGTGTTTGATGGGGTTCTGAGCAATATTCCTTTTCCCAATTGCCATGAAACTTAACACGATGAAATTGTGGGTAAAATTGAGAGGGATCTCCAAGTTTGAGCTCGTTTGAGCAAAGTTGGCAATGTAAACATGAAAATCCCTAGAAATGGATATAATCAGATTTCTGTGGACCAAGGTTATCAAATGAACTCCCACAAATGCACAACTTGGTGTAACCTCCTTATTTTGGGGCTAGATTACTCGTGTAAAGTTTGGGATCAATTGGATAAACTTGGCAATGTAAAGTTGCTCAAATTTCGTTCTCGACACAGAGGTTTTTGGGATTTCTCATGAACCAAAAAAACTTGGATTGAGATTAAATTTGCAGGATCACCACATATATTATGTGTGCCTTTCTAGAATTTTCCTAGAATTTATTGAGAATATTACCTATGGAAATATTTCAAAAGCTTGAAATAGGCACAAAGGGTTTTGAGGGGTTTTGTCCAATATTTTGAACATGGCCGGTTGTTGAAACTCTTATGTATGGAAAATATATGTCTGTCGGTGCACTAAAGACTGGGGTATCTAGTACCCCAGACTTGTGCACGGGCGCGAAGAACCCCTGACGGTAGGGCGCGACAGAATCCAGACAAGACGCACCCCCAAGATATCCACGGCCCACGCAAGCCTGCCTTGCCGGGAAGACACCCAGGCCACGTCCGTCTAATGGACGTGATGAACGCACCTAGCACAAGGCCCCGGCGAGCCTCCCTTGCCGGGAAGACAGCCGAAGCCCCCGGCAAGCTTCCTTGCCGGGATGAAGCGCCAAGGCCCCGGCAAGCGCCCTTGCCAGGATGATGTGGCGAGACACTAGAGGGTGACCGCCCTTGCCACAGTGCCACCGCCCCCGATTTCTAGCGCATTCCGCATGCGCTAGCGGGGCGTCCAGGTGTCGAAACACCTGGACACATGTCTTCACTAGCACTTAGCTGACATGGAAAAGACGTGCATTTAATGAATCTGACAGCGGTAGATGCATAAGCGCCGCTCTAGGTTCACTGTAACATCTCGTGAACCTACCATCGGGCACTCTAGGTGACCCCTTTGCCTATAAAAGGAGGCCCTTAGCTCATTCACAAGGGGTTAGACTTTTTGGAGATTGTCCAAGAATACGGTTATCATCACTCTAAATGAACAACAAAAGAATGCTTAATACGATCATACGAGCAGGACATAGGGTTTTACGCGTAAGCGGCCCGAACCTGGGTAAATAGGCTTGCCGGGTGTTGATCGTTAGGTCTGCTCTTGACGTTGTTTTCCCAGCCCTACGATCACAAGGGTATCGCGTTGATCCCCACAGGTGTCGACCTAGCATCGCCGACATCTTTGGCGCGCTAGGTAGGGGGCGGGGAGAGACGCGTGGATCAGAGCAGGCTCAACGCCGGCTCCATCGAAGTTTGGGTGCTATGTCGCGTTCCTCCGGAAACGGGGTACCGCGGCGGGCGCGCTGTTCTGCTACGGCTTCCTAAGGCCTGCGCGAGCGCGTTGCTACACGCACGAGCGGGGAGAGGGAGGCGGAGGCTCCAAGAGCAGCATCGTCAGGCTCATGCGTCGCTCGGGGGCCAACACGCAACTGTCAAGGGCGTGCCTGGGTGCTTCACAAAGGCCCCAGCGCATACTCCGGCGGACGCACCTCCGCGGAGCGATGCATAGTCATTGAGGATGCACCACATGGTCCCGAAGCCCCGGCCCACACTCCAGTGCGAATGTTGCGCCCCTGAGAGCGTTGCATCGTTTCCCAAAGACGCGCTCGGGGGCTCCGCAAGCATGGCCTAGCAAGAGAAAAGCAAAGGGGTTACACCCTGGCTGGCTCTTCCTCCAAGCGACGGTCACGGACCGTCGGCAAGAAGTCCTTGCCGGAGAAGAGAACGCTGATGACCCACAAGTATAGGGGATCTATCGTAGTCCTTTCTATAAGTAAGAGTGTCGAACCCAACGAGGAGCAGAAGGATCTCACAAGTGGTTTTCAGCAAGGAAATATCTGCAAGCATTGAAATTATCGGTAACAAGTGGTTGTGTGGTGAGATGATTCTTAGCGAGCAACAAGTAACAAAAGTAATAATGGTGCAGCAAAGTGTCCCAATCCCTTTTGTAGCAAGGAACAAGCCTGGACAAAGTCTTATAGGAGGAAAAACGGTCCCGAGGACACACGGGAATTTCTGTCATGCTAGTTTTCATCATGTTCATATGATTTGCGTTCGTTACTTTGATAGTTTGATATGTGGGTGGACCGGCGCTTGGGTACTACCCTTACTTGGACAAGCATCCCACTTATTATTAACCCCTCTTGCAAGCATCCGCAACTACGAAAGAAGAATTAAGACAAAGTCTAACCATAACATTAAACTAGTGGATCCAAATCAGCCCCTTACGAAGCAGCGCATAAACTAGGGTTTAAGCTTCTGTCACTCTAGCAACCCATCATCTACTTACTACTTCCCAATGCCTTCCTCTAGGCCCAAATAATGGTGAAGTGTTATGTAGTCGACGTTCACATAACACCACTAGAGGAAAAACAACATACAACACATCAAAATATCGAACGAATGCCAAATTCACATGACTATTATTAGCATGACTTATCCCATGTCCTCACGAACAAAAGTAACTACTCGCAAAGCATAATCATATTCATGACCAGAGAGGTAAAGAGTAGCATCAAGGATATGAAAATAAACTCTTCCACCAAGTAATCCAACTAGGATCAACTACAAAGAGTAATTAACACTACTAGCAACCTTACAAGTACCAATCGGTGATGTTGATGGTGATGAGTACTCTCCGATGAGAGGAGTGTTGGTGATGACGATGGCGACGATTTCCCCCTCCGGGAGGGAAGTTTCCCCGGCAGGATCCTCCTACCGGAGCTCTAGATTGGTTCTGCTCAAGTTCCGCCTCGTGGCGGCGGCGAATCCTCGAAAAAGCCTCCTCTTGATTTTTTTCCAGATGGAACACTTCTTATAGCAAAAGGGGGGGAGCTAGAGGGCCAGCTGGGTGCCCACAAGCCCCCTAGGCGCGGCCAGGGGGTAGCAGGCTTGTGGCCACCTGCTGGCGCCCCTCTGGCACCTCTTCGGCCCAGTATTTTTTATAAATCCCGAAAAAAATCCTCGTTGATTTTTATGGCATTTGGAGTTGCGCAGAATAGATATCTCAAACTTGCTCCAATTTCAGGCCAGAATTCCAGCTGCCGGCATTCTCCCTCTTCATGTAAACCTTGCAAAATAAGAGAGAACATGCATAAGTATTGTATCATGAAGTGAAATAACAGCCCAAAAAGCAATAAATATCAACATCAAAGCATGATGCAAAATGGACGTATCAACCGCCAGGAGCGGTAATTCACTGCTTGCTGAGGGCTCCGACGCCCCGGCAAAAGATTCAGGCGCCTCACGACCACTTTGCAGACAGATAAGTTTTTGAGTATGAGATTCGGATTTGAAGTAGATACATCCTTTAATTTTTCCCTTCGAAAGTTTCCAATCTTTGTGTGAGGAGTTTGCGCATACTGGGACCTTCCCAAAGCTCGGTGCACCTTGTCTTTGTTTCGATATTGTTCAAACGACCTGAATGGCCACATAGTGCCTTCAAACAGTTGCGAACCTGATCAACAGAGCAAGCGACAACACCCGATTTCGTCTCAAGCTGCGCTTGGCGATTTCCATGGTTGCACCGAACGCGGCAAGGAGGCTTGCCGGTAGTCGCCGACAAGCTCCGAGATTATGCATGAACAAGTCATACAAAGAACGAAATCGAAAAAGGGAAAACGGTCTTTTCATTCATTTGTTTGAGAAATTCTCAAACTTATTACATAGACGATATGATTTGCTCTAACCTATAACTTTTGTCCTTGATGAGGAACTACACTCGCCATACTGGAGCTCCGAAAGACGAGGAGCGGCCGTCCGCGCGATCCGGGCTGGTTCCCCCGGGACCAGCATTGTGCGGAGGAGAACGGAGCCCGAAGATATGGAGGAGCAGAAGTCTGGGCGCTCACGGGAAGATGAGGCACCTCCAGTCGGTCCGGCGCGGGAAAGGAAGAGCAGCACAGTGACGACGATGGTACGGCCAGCGGTTAGCCCGAAGCCAGGCCCCCTCATGCATACAATGACTGCAGGGAACCTAACCTGCTTCCTCTGTCGCCATCGCCCGTCCCTTCCTTGCTACTCCTACGCGAGGAAGGGCTTTCAGTCCTGCTAGAGCTTTCTTCGCAGCAGCCGAGACGCGCACCCGAGCTCCCATATAGCTTGACAGAGAGCCTGTTCTCCGCCACCTTCTTGAAGTGGAGACCATGCCTACCCAAAGGTTGTGGGCGCAGGCGAAGCTTTTCCACCCGCGGCCGAGGAACAGGGTCCGAGGCCCAGTGCGCTCCGCAACCACCGGCACGACACCATTGCCGCAGCTGTGCATGCGGAGCCACAGGGTCGGGCCCCCTCTCCTTCCATTGCCTCGGCGAAGACACCAGGGAGTCGGAGACAGGACCGGATGGGCCCTCGCAGTTGGACAAGGAACTCCATAGGGTTCCTCCCTACATGGGCCACCACAGGAGCAAGCTCCACGGAAGGCGGAGGCGTTCGAGTAGTGCTCTGCCTCCCCCAGCCTCGACCTCTGTGGCGACCCCGTCCCCTCGCCCTTCCACCACCATGGGTGTTCGGGCCACCTTCCGTCGCGGCACCCTCAGAAGCTATGGCATGATCCGAGCGGGATCCCCTTGCCGCCCTCACAGCTGACGGTGGCCGACCTCGACCCCTAACCATGGTTAGGGGCAAGCGCCACCAGCAGACAAAAGAAGATTCAAAAGGCCAAGATCGAGGAGTTGGTGGATCCAAGGGGAGTTGGGTGATCAAAACCCCTCGCAAACCCTTCCCAATTTATAGGACGGGGCACGGGGGCTAGCCTCCCTTACTCCAGAAGCCACCACCCTCTACGACCAATCGCTTGAGCTCACGGGCAAACAGAGAACCGCCCTGATGCGCCAATGCATGCATAGGCGGGCTCAGCTACTACTGCGCCTTTCAAGGCCTGGACTGCCACCTGTCCATCAATGAATGTGCATGCCACACGCGTGGCAGAGGCGTTTCAGGAGACGGAGAGGCCACTCCGCACACGACCTCCCACTTCCCTCATCCGATGCGCGGCATGGGGAAAGGCAACCGCCAGCAGATCCAGCCGCGAAGGCTCGTACACCTCTTTGGGCCTCGCCCAACAACGCTCCGCGCGCGTGTGTGGCTGATACGTCCATTTTGCATCATGTTTTCATGTTGATATTTATCAATTGTTTGGCTATTATTTCACTTCATGGTACAATTCTTATGCCTTTTCTCTCTTATTCTGCAAGGTTTACCTGAAGAGGGAGAATGCCGGCAACTGGAATTTTGGCCTGAAAGTGGAGCAATTTTGAGATACCTATTCTGCACAACTCCAAACGCCGTAAAAATTAACGAGGATTTTTTCCGGATTTATAAAAAATACTAGGCCGAAGAAGTGCCAGAGGGGCGCCAGGGGTTGGCCACAAGCCTGCACGGCGCGGCCACCCCCCAAGCCGCGCCATGAGGGCTTGTGGGCAGCCTGCTGGCCCACTTGCCCCCCTCTTCTGCTATATGAATGGTTTCGTCTGAAAAAAAATCAAGGAGGAGCTTTTTCGTGGTTTCGCCGCCGCCATGAGGTGAAACTTGAGCAGAACCAATCTAGAGCTCCGGCAGGACGATCCTCCCGGGGAAACTTCCCTCCCGGAGGGGGAAATCATCGCCATCCTCATCACCAACACTCCTCTCATCGGAGGGGACTCGTCACCATCAACATCTTCATCAGCACCATCTCATCTCCAAACCCTAGTTCATCACTTCTAACCAATCTCCGTCTCGCGACTCCGATTGGTACTTCTAAGGTTGCTAGTAGTGTTGATTACTCTTTGTAGTTGATGCTAGTTGGATTATTTGGTGCAAGAGTTTATGTTCAGATCCTTGATGCTACTCATTACCTCTCTGGTCATGAATATGATTATGCTTTGTGAGTAGTTACTTTTGTTCCTGAGGACATGGGATAAGTCATGCTAATAGTAGTCATGTGAATTTGGTATTCGTTCGGTATTTTGATGTGTTGTATGTTGTTTTTCCTCTAGTGGTGTTATGTGAACGTCGACTACATAACACTTCACCATTATTTGGGCCTAGAGGAAGGCATTGGGAAGTAGTAAGTAGATGATGGGTTGCTAGAGTGAGAGAAGCTTAAACCCTAGTTTATGCGTTGCTTCGTCAAGGGCTTATTTGGATCCACTAGTTTAATGCTATGGTTAGACTTTGTCTTAATTCTTCTTTCGTAGTTGCGGATGCTTGCATAGGGGTTAATCATAAGTGGGATTCTTGTCCAAGTAAGGTCAGTACCCAAGCACCGGTCCACCCACATATCAAACTATCAAAGTAACGAACGCGAATCATATGAACATGATGAAACTAGCATGACAGAAATTCCCGTGTGTCCTCGGGTGCGTTTTTCCTCCTATAAGACTTTGTCCAGGCTTGTCCCTTGCTACAAAAGGGATTGGGCCACTTTTCTGCACCGTTGCTGCTTTTGTTACTTGTTGCTCGCTACGAATCGTATCACCACACAATCACTTGTTACCGACAATTTCAGTGCCTGTAGATTTTACCTTGCTGAAAACCACTTGTCAGATCCTTCTACTCCTCGTAGGGTTCGACACTCTTACTTATCGAAAGGAATACAATTGATCCCCTATACCTGTGGGTCATCAGGACTCTTTTCTGGCACCGTTGCCGGGGAGTGAAGCGCCTTTGGTAAGTGGAACTTGGTAAGGAAACATTCATATATTGTGCTCAAATTTATTGTCACTTGTCACTATGGATACTAATCCTTTGAGGGGCTTGTTCGGGGTCTCTTCACCTCGAACAGAAGCACGAAGAGTTGCTCCTCAACTTGTTGCACCTACTGAAAATGTTTGCTTTGAATTTCCTTCGGGTATGCTTGAGAAACTGCTGGCTAATCCTTTTACAAGAGATGGAACATCACATCCAAACTTGCATCTAATCTATGTAGATGAAGTTTGTGGTTTATTTAAGCTTGAAGGTTTTCCCGAGAATGAGGTCAAGAAGAGGGTCTTTCCTTTATCTTTGAAGCATAAGGCATTGACATGGTATAGGCTATGTGATGATACTAGATCTTGGGACTACAATTGGTTGAAATTAGAATTTCATCAAAAGTTTTATCCTATGCATTTAGTACATCGTGATCAGAATTATATTTTCAATTTTTGGCCTCGTGACAGTGAAAGCATCGGTCAAGCTTGGGGGAGGCTTAAATCAATGCTATATTCATGT